>NC_052357.1:78083102-78157789 GCF_009727055.1 Benincasa hispida | reverse complement strand
GCTTCTACTCTAGAAGCGCCAACTGTGATGTCTTTCCTAGGGTCTACATGTCTGAGAATAACTCTGTCTAATTAAGTCTCACATTCATGAGAAACTCATCATGAGGCTCTATGTTGTCATGGGTTATAAAACTTGCTTGAGCCAATCCTCATATTATTCTTTAGCCTTAAAACAATCACATATCATTAGTTAGACCCTGTTGCAGATGAGTTTAAAATTCCCTCTGAAAATAAGGTTTTGAAGTCCTTAGATGCTAAAGCGTCAGTCAATTGATAACACATTTCCATAACCTCGTAATAACCGTAATTGATCCTTGAAGTCATTTTTTTTAATGATAAGACCTTCTTGATTCATAAGTCCTAGCTTGGATTACTCGTACTCCCTAAAGCTAGTTAACTCATTGCCCATGCAAGAGAATACATACTATCTAGTAATGCTCTAGACCCACTTTTAGTAACCTCTTACTATCAACTCAACTTTTTTGCCAAGTCTATCCCTTATACCAATGGTTATATTGGAAGATCCAACTTACTTACTTTTGTGCATATACCATTATTGTATACCGCGAGTTGGATTATTTTCTTTTCTCAATCAACTTGATGGTCTTTCTAGTTCATGTTTCCAACTAGCACACAAATCAAAATCCCTTAAATCTTACTAATGCTCTCAATGATTTACCTCTTAACTAATGAAGCCTCAACATACCATGTCAATAGTTCTCGATCATCTACTGCTACTAGTAACTCCATTTTAGCTTATCCCTTCTCGACCTTCTATTTCAGCAACAGATTCTTGTGTTAAAACAAAGTTCCATACCAAATCATCTATGTAAGCTATCTTTCCATCTAATACTTGTCCCAAAGTCCCTATGATCATTAGATATTTTTCTTTTACACCAAAACAAATACCTTGTAACCTCTCATATCTTGCCTCCAAACCATACTTAACTAGGAGTATTGAACACATTAAATTCCTTTCTCTTTCCAAAAAGTAAACTTCTTTGGATACTTCTCTCTCCTTTACACTTATCTTTGATAAAACCACTAAATTCAAGACACCTTTTTTTTTCCCACTGTCCAATTGGAACATAATCTCTTTACTAAGTTATATTTTACTTAACTCCTCTATAAGTCTTATCTTTCTCACTAAGAATTTCCATCTCGTAGAATTCTCCTTTGCCAATTTGCATACTTTTAAACTCCAAAAGACTTTTGTTTCTTCAAATTTGTGTAATTTGGATCTCCTCATCACAATAAGGTGCAGGGTTTAGTCTAGGTATACTAAAATAATCTTTCAACCTAAACAAATAACAACTTGCTTTAACCTCTTTAAGCCCAAGGTCATGTTCAACTATTTTAGCTTCCTTTAATGACATCTACTTTGCCAGATATTCCAAAAGAATCCTTCATATCATTACACATACTTTACCTAGTCCATCAAGTCGTAGTATTACCCAAATGATTATGACTTATGAATCTTTTCTAAAATTTTTCTTGAAATGTTGGGTTCTTAATACCTCAAAACCTTCAATAAATTTATAGACTATTTTTCTTTTCCTCCTTATTCATAAAACAACTTTTAACCTTATACTTGAGTACTGGCCTGTATATTTATACTACCACCGATTGCACTATCCAACACAAAAACATAACACTAGTCCTTGATCAATTCTTGTCTTGACAATTTTATTGATTGGCTTAAACATTTAAATACCTTCATTCCTAAATTGTCATAACTCGACATAGTTTCATCAATCTTTAGCATCTCTGAACTGAGGCATATATTTGTTCGTTCCTAACATAATTTCCATGAGATAAACTAGTATCAAGTGATCTCATAATTTACTCTATTTTACTTTTCCCCTTTTGTAGTGTTGTACCTGATAATCCTCTTATAATATCTTCTAACGAGTCACTGACCTAGCATTAGAACATAACTGGTGCATTTAAGCTAAACAAATATTTTAATGCACAACTATCATAAAACTTGTAATTGATAAGACGTACCTGGCGATGACGAGGAATCCGTTCATGGGCCACAGGGACAATCTAGACTTACATAGTAAGTCAGTCTATAGAACCCAAAACATGGGCTCTGATACCAACTGTAATGACCCGACCCCCTAGAACTTAAGTTAGGCCGTTACTAAATACATGCATGCATGGAACTCAAAACGACACTCGATTATGGCGAAATAAATGCTAATTAAATAAGGTGAGTTCAAAAGACTTTCATTAAATTCAAATACTAAATCAATAGTAGGGTACCCATAAATCATAAAGGATAATAAATAAGTCTGAAATGAATTCCTTGAAAGTAAGTGTATTTTAAAACATCAAAACTAAAGAGAAAAAATTAAGAGAAACATGAAAAAAAAACTCTAAATCTCATTGATGACGGAAGCGTAAAAACCTAGGTTTCCCAGTGGCTCGATCACGAATTCCGCTTGTCCAATCGTCGGTGCATCTGAATAATCTAAGCTAAGATTTTCCTCTTAACCTAAAAAACAAGCATGGAAAAGAAGGAGTGATAAAACACAAATTTAAAGTAAACCCCACTACTAGGGTCCAGGCTGGGCATCTATGCTCCTTTAGGTATACTACTTCTGGAATGAAACATAATCCAAACTCTCTAAGTCCTCTGCATTAAAGCATCTATATACATATGAATAAGCAGAAACATTGAGGAAAGACTTGTGCAATAGCTTTTTTAATTCGTTGGCCTATTCCTACTGTAGTTAAGTACTGCCTACTACCTCCTAGGTGAAATCCGAGAAGAACAAAAACTGGTGGAATCCCGAAGAGAAACATAAACTGGTGAATACCTGAAGGAGAACACAAACTGACGATTCCGAAGGAAACACAAAACTAGGCGAATCCCGAAGGAAAAAAACACAAAATCTAATGGGCATACTACTATCAGGTCGATTAAAGCGGACATTTGCACAGTTCTCAAGATATAATCCCATGCACTGTACGAATCTTATGACGATGCACATAAACCTCAACATACCATAAAATGGGCTACCCTTTTTACAATCATACACTTAAACCTCAACATCATGGTTTTACACATACATGTATAACGCTCTAACATTCATCTAGATCAAAATCAAACCATTGAAAGCACATACCTACTTCTCATAAGCTAGCAGTCAAAGTGTGTCTATGTCCATAAAGTAAATAATTCGGGGATCCGCGCGTAACATACCCAAAGATGGGCAGAAAAATCTTACCCAATCGATAGATCAGTGACGAAAAAACAGCGAATAGTGAAACAAGCTGAGCAAGTGGTGGTCGAGGTCGAGAAGAAGAAACTGACGTGGCGGCAGGCTAGGGCTCGCTGAAGAGGAAGAAAATTGTGGGGGGGTCCGGCGAGGAATGCGGTGAGGAGGAAGAGGAAATGATGGGTTGATTTTTATAAAAAAAAAAAAAACAAACAAATAATAATAATAAAACAAAAAAGAAAATAAATATAATTACATTCAATTCCTTTCCATTTTATACTATTAATATTCTTTCCATTTCAAAAGGAAATTAATTCCTGCCATTAATTTCCAATTTGAATAATTTCACGCCAACAATTAAATTCCCGCACTTACAGTTGAAGTCCAAAATTCCAAAAATGCCCTCCAACTAATAACAATTACTGAAAATCCAAATAATAAAGTTACTGAAATTACATTATTACTAAAAAATGTGCGGGGTGTTACAAGTAGTACCCACCTAATCAGTCTTGGTTTTGCGTCCTTTTTTGTCATGATGTATTTGATCACAGAGTGATCCGTATACACCATCACGTTCGATCCGATCAGGTACTGTCGAAATTTCTCCAGGGCAAACACCACTACGAGCATTTCTTTTTCTGTGGTTGTATAGTTCTCTTGTGAATCATTCAGTGTCTTACTGGCATAATAGATAGGATGCAAAACTCTGTCTTTTCGCTGGCTCAAGACTGCGCCCACTACATATCCACTTGCGTCGCACATCAGTGCAAACGGTTGCATCCAGTCGGGCGCAACCAGAATTGGTGCAGTGATGAGCGCATTTCTCAGCGTGTGGAGCGCTTCAGCGCATGCGTCATTAAATTCATATTCCCGATCAATCTCGAGGAGCGCACTTAGGGGTCTTGCGATTTGAGAGAAGTTGCGAATGAATCTTCGATAGAACCCCGCATGTCCCAGAAAACTTTTAAGTGTTTTCACGTTGATTAGTGGTGGTAACTTGGCAATTGCATCAATTTTTGCTCGGTCCATTTCCAATCCTGCCTTTGATATCTTGTGATCTAGCACTATTCCTTCTTCTACCATAAAATGACATTTCCCCCAGTTCAAAACCAAATTTGTTTCTACGCATCTCTTCAAAACTCTTTCCAAATTTGAGAAGCAAGATTCATAGGTGTTGCCAAAAACTGAAAAGTCATCAATGAACACCTTTGGAAGGTGCCTGGTGCATTGCAGAGTCCAAATGGCATACGATGGAATGCAAATGTGCCGAATGGACATGTGAACATTGTCTTGTCTTGATCTTCCGCGCAATCGCGATCTGGTTGTACCCCGAGTAGCCGTCAAGAAAGCAAAAGAATTCATTCCCTGCAAGTCGATCCAACATTTGATCAATAAACGGTAGTGGGAAATGGTCCTTCTTTGTGGCCAAATTTAGCTTGCGATAATCCATGCATATCCTCCACCCCATCGTTGTTCTGGTTGGAATTAATTCATTCTTGCTGTTGGTGACGACGGTCATACCCCTTTTCTTTAGAACGCACTGCACTGGGCTTACCCAGCTGCTATCAGATATGGGGTAAATGACAACCTCTCTCATGGCAGGGTTTAGACGGTGTTGCCTCTCTACGGATCCGATTTTTCCCTCTTCAAGATGGATCTTATGCATGCAATATGAGGGACTGATCCCTCGAATGTCTGCTAAGGTCCATCCCAAGGCTTTAGCGTATTTCTTGATGATTTGAATAAGTGCTTCCTCATTTTCTTTGCTCAGTGAGGTAGAGATTATGACTGGTAGAGTGTCATTGTCTCCTAAGTAAACGTATTTGAGATGCACTGGGAGTGCCTTCAACTCCAACATGGGGGTTCTTCCAAGGATGGCTTAGTTCGTTTTGTTGATCGTTCAGATAACTTTATTAATTCAAAATCGTGGTCAGTCTGTATTGTTGTGCAACTTTCCTCCAGCATTGTGCCAATCTCAAAATCTTCTTCTTCAGTTGCTTCTTGAAACTTGTGCCATTGTCCTTCCTGCAGTTCTTCAAGATACTGGCAGTTTTCCATATCATTTGGGTATTTCAACGCATTGAGAACGTTAAACTTCACTTGCTGATTGTCGAGCCTTATAGTGAGCTCTCCCTTTTGTACATCGATCAACGCGCGCCCAGTTGCGAGAAACAGGCGACCCAATATGATCGACACCTTGATAGCGGGCAGAAATGCACATTATCATGGTACTAAGTTCTTAAACAATGTTGGATTGCGTTGATGAAATATGTTAAATTGCGTCCATTAAGCATAAATTCTATAATATTGCGGTCGCATGCGTCCAACGCATTAGAACAGTTGATCTTTAAATTTTTGTGCAGAAAATGCGTTAACGCAATGCAGAGATTGTGATCATAGGAATACAGTGGTCGAGCGCAACTTCACCGCAAGACTTTGCATTGATCGTGCTCGCAAACATTCGCCTAAGAAGAATCACCGCAAATTGGTCAGCACAACATGGTGGGCGCATCTGGGTGAAAGGCTAATTATTCGCGATGGGATAGAAAGCTGATCACCTTCGATGCCCTATAAATACCAAGTGCATTCTTCAGAGAAGGGGTTAAGCAGTCGATTATTTCATCATTTTACAAGTTCGCGTCTCTATCCATAATCTTCTTCCATTTTAAGGCGGACGTGAGGAAGAAGTGTGCTGATAGATTTTCGTTCCGACAAGCTTGGGAAAGCAACCAGAAGCTCCAAAGATAGAGAGAGGGCCGACACCTTATGGAAGCGGGAATATTTGTAGATTAGAATAGAGATTCAGTGTAAAAAGCCTCGGTCAGTAAGGAATTGCTACCAGGATCTCTACCTTTATTTTCCATTATCATTTTGTACTCAATTCAGTTATAAGAATGGAACGTCTTTCTCTATATCTGTTCACTCTCTGTATTTCACACATGAGTAGCTAAAACAGTTGAATGGGTTTGAGAAGCATTTAGCTAGTATAACTAGGAAATCTTCATTCTTTGTGATTATCTTGTATATGTATGCTTCATTCGTCTGTTAGAGATACCCAGGAGGGTAGGTTTAAGGACAGGATCTAGACTTGGAAGGTCAGGTTAGAATCTAGGTTTGGAAGGACCAGATAGAATACATAAACGAGAGATAGGCGCTTAGGAATGAGCACTATTTGTTATTAACGCATCGCATGCATCTTAGCAATAAGATATGATTGTATGTGGTCACGTTGCTTTCATGCATTTTGCATCAACGCATAGGATGAGTAGAGACTTAGGGATAAGCTCTATAGACATTTTGCATTCAACACATGCGTCCTAGACTTAGGAGCATCGCATTTACATTGGGAAATGACTTGCTGTGCATGGTTGTAACATGAACGCAAAGTTTGACGTATTCCCGAGTAACGCTAGCTAAAGATCTTCTCAACCCGTTCATCGCATACTCATTGCATCTGTCAACGCAACTCTCTTTCCCAAATCCGTCGCCTTTATTTACTTCTTTTTCATCAACGCAACAACATACCCTCACTTATTTATTTACTTGGTTTCCACAAAGTTTTCATAAACATTATCAACACAATTATTTTTACAAGTCCCTGTGTTCGACCCTGGACTTACCAGGAAACTCAGAGGAATTTACACTTGAATTCCGCTGGGGAAACTTGAGTGCACAACGCAATCCATCAACGCATATCATCCATATTTCCACTTAATAAAATAACTCATCACACCTTAGTATCAGCTTCGTAGTCCAGTATAATGAAGTCAGCTGGAAAGATGAATTTGTCTACTTGCACAAGCACATCCTCTATCTTGCCCTCTGGATGCGTTATTGACCTATCAGCCAACAACAACGTGACTGTGTGGGCCTTGCATTGCCAATATTTAACTTCTTGAAGATTGATAAGGGCATCAGGTTGATACTTGCCCCTAAGTCACAGAGCGCATTTCCGACTTCCTTCCCCTCGATTGAGCATGGCAATGTGAAGCTTCCCGAGTCTTTCATTTTCTTGGGGATATTGTTCTGGAAGAGTGCACTACACTCGTATGTTAGTGCGACGATTTCATTTTCCCCGATCTTCCTCTTATTGGTGAGTGTATCTTTGAGGAACTTCACATAGCTGGGCATCTGTTCCAGCGCTTCTACTAGGGGAATGTTAATATGTAGCTGTCGGAGAACATCCAGGAACCTCTTGAATTGCTTACTATCGTCTTTCTTTTTATCTCAACTAGACGGGAATGGTGGAGGATCCCGCCGTACTTCTTGATCGATTGACTGTTCTTTCAGGTCCCTCACTGTGTTCTTGAGGCTGGAGATTGGTCCATTGAGGGTGTTTGCGATGACTTTAGTTCTGGGGTCTGTGAAGATTCATTCTCCGTAGTGGTTGTTGCTTCCAAACTGGGGGTTCTGCTATTCGTATTCGAGTGGTCATTGTTGTTGGTTGCTTCTTCTGATCGTCCTACTTATTTTGGTATTGTTGACACGGGAACCGCCCTTCTACCACTTCTCAATGTCACCGCTTGAAATTGTTCTTTCCCACTAGATCTGGGCACTTCTGAGCTGCTGGGTAGTGCACCAGGTGGTCTATTCTTCAATTCGGTCGCAAGCTGCCCAACCTGTACCTCCAAATTCCTGATGGAAGATGCTTGCGACTGAATGAGCGCGTCATTCTCCTATATGTACTCTTTGAGCAGTGCTTCTAAGGACAATGAGTTGGATGAAGTGTTGGATGAAGAGGGTTGGTTGTGAGCTTGTCTGTTCTGATAATTATTTTGACCTTGCCCTTGGTGATGAAAGCCTGGAGGATTTTCTCCATTCCCTAAATAATTTGTCTGCAGATTCCTCTGGCCTCCCTGGTCAGTGTTCCCTCCTCAACTGAAGTTGGGATGATTCCTCCAACCTGGGTTATATGTGTTGTTGAAGGGGTTGTTATGCACAGAATTTACTTATTGCTGGTTCGATGGGCAGGCTTCCACTGAATGAGCCTCTCCACATTGTATACAGCTCACTGCTGCTACTTATGTCAGTGTGCTGGCTTGCATTGCATTATGAGAGAGTGCTCCTTGATTTATAGCCATGGTTTGCAGGAGCGAGGTGACCGCAGCCATCTGTGTGGCCAGCGTGGTCATTGCGTCCACTGGTACAATGGCACTGTCTGTTTTCCTTCGTTCCGTGCCTTTGCCTCCGTATCCGTCATCAACCTAGTCATCCGTATTTCGCGATATGCGATCTAGGATAACTTTTGCTTCAGTATAAGTTTTATCCATAAATCCTCTTGCTGCTGAGGTGTCTGCAACTATTTGCGGTCCTCTGTTCAGGCCATTATTGAAAGTTTCCATGAGGACGCAATCTAGAATCCCAATATGCAGACAGTTCTTCACTAAACGTTGAAAATGCACTCATGCGGTGCTCAGAGTTTCATTTTCGGCTTGTTCGAAATTTAGTGCTTCCCGTCATCTTCTTGCGTTAACGGCGGGAGGGAAGAATTCTTCATGAATCTTTCTACCAACTAATCCCAGGAGTTAATCTCGTTTGGCTCTAAAGAATGGGCCCACTTCTTGGCTTCATCTCTGAGTGTGTAAAGAAATAGGTAGAGTCTGATGCCTTCTGGTGTCACGCCAGGAATGGAGAATGTATTGCACATCTCGACAAAACTGGTGAGGTGTGCATGCGGGTCTTCTCCTTGCAAGTCTCCAAATCGACCCGCGTTTTGTATCATCTGGAGCATAATAGGTTTAATTTCCATCTTGGCGTTTTCTTCCATTGTTGGCCTTTTGATACCCGGGAAAAAATCATATAAATTGGGTGCCGCTTAGTTCCTCATAGGAATATTGTGATCAGCAGCTAGGAAGATTGGGTATTGCGGCGGCCGATTCATTCCTTGATTTACTTCAGGCCTTTCATTGTTGTTGTTGGCCATATCTCTACGACGCCTATTACGATTTTGGCATGCTCTCCTGCGAAAGCTTCTCTCGATTTCTGGGTCAACGTTGAATTCTGGATCCGTTCCAGTACTCATGCACCGTCAGTTGCTCTTCGCTTAAGCAAACTGTACTCCCGAAATATGTCCTACACAATATCACAAAAATATCAGTACTAAAGTCGCCAATCCCCAGCAACGACACCAAAGATTGTTGTCTGTCAAAAACTTGTTGCTTTGCGGCGGATGCAATGCTACCGCAAAAATTTATGATATGCTATACGTTATACGATGCGCTATCTTAATCACGCTTCTAGATAATATATGCGATACTACAAAATTTACTGTAGAATGCGTTCATGTAGTTTATGCATGTCACAAATTTTCTTGCGTTGAAACCAAGTATAATTCCACCACAAGTTTCTTCGAGTGATCCAAGGTTGAACAGGGGATTGCGATGTTAATGTGACAATGATGTGATATATGCAACCGTAATCAAATTAAGGTTGTGAGATGCTGAAAAATAAAATGCGTTGATAAATGAACAAATAAGTACATAGTAAAATGCGATGATAAATGAATAACTAGGCAAATAAATCTGAAGTTGTGCAAAGTGTATGTGAAGGAATTCGATGGCAAGTCTTTTGGATAGAATCAGAGTGAGAACGGGTTTGGGGAAAGAACATCACAAGTTTGTCAATCCTATTGAGGACGCAACTAAGGTTCCGTCTTCGCTTGGCTTACACCTCTCGGTGATCGCCTACGTCACCATATCTCTATGACGATCAAGGATAAACGTTTGCGAACGCAAGGTTGTTTTCATCTCTGGAAATACTTCTTGCTTTAGTTAACGCATTCTATCAACCTTCTTTTAAGAGGTGGATTAACATCTTCACTTCTTCTCTCACAGATGAAGAAGCCATTGAGCATGCGTTAATTAAACTTAGCTGACTTCTTCAACATGGATTGACTTACTCGCTCAATCCTTCCCCCGCACCCTGGGGGTTTAATTACTCTTGGTGAGAGAAACGGAAGATGAATGCGTTATGATGAATATAGAGATGAAGGTGAACATGATAATGATATTAATTGGTAAAGATAAAGTGTTTGTTACAGAGATATGAATGAAAGACTAGGAATGAACAACAATCGATGAACGAAAAGTAAGAATAAATGAGAGCAGCGTGTCAATGTCTTGGCACGGATCCTGATCGGAGCTATTTTACTTACCGGCGTGATGGAGGAATGAGGTGGAGAATTTCCTTCTCAGGAGAGTTCTTGAGGGAAGAATGTCTTTTTTTCCGTATGATTTTCTTCTCTATGTTTCTTCTCCCTCTCCCCCTTTTTTTGAGTGTTGATGTTGCTATTTATAGACCTTAGCACCTCCTGCGTCAGTGATCCCACTCTGAAAAGTTACTTTTTCCTGTCAAGGATTGGTGGGAATGTCTGCTCTGCTCCACGTTCAATTTGTCAGGTAGTACATCAGAAAAGCTATACAATTTCAGAAATCCTCGAGAATACATTGCTCTTCTTGACCACGAGCAATCGTCACATGCAGTGATACAAAATCCCCGAGATGCATTGCTCTTTTTGTCCACGAGTAATCATCGCATAACAAAGATTTGGACATCCTTTTTGCCATCACAATGTGGTCAACGGGTGTGTTTCCGATACTTCTACAATCTTTGCGTTTCTAAGCCAAATTTAATATGTTTGACGCAAATTTTCCTTCCTATTTCTGCATATCTAAGTAAGATGATATAAATAACTTGTATTTCTACAAGTTATCAGTGACACACTGGGTCTGATGTATCCCTTGTCCACTAACTCTTGTAACTATACCTTTAGCTCTTTCAGCTCCGCTGGTGCCATCCTATACGAGGCTTACGAAATAAGAGTTGTACCTGGAATTAAATCAATAGTAAACTTAACTTCCCTGTCAGGTGGCAATCCTGATAATTCCTCAGGGAACACATCTAAAAACTCCTGTACAACTAGCACATCCTCTGGCTTTAACTTCTTATCCTGTGAAACTATTACATGTGCTAGGTAGGCAACACATCCTTTGCTCATCAGCTTCCTAGCTTCAACTACTAATATTAAACTATTAAGGAGAAGTCTTTCGCCTCCTGCAAATACTATCTCTTTTTCGTCTGACCTTCTGAACACTACCTCTTTTTTAAAACAATCAACAGAGGCATAATATTTACTTAGAAAATTCATGCCTAAAATAATATCAAACTCAAGAAACTATAAAGGAATCAAATTGACCCATAAACTCTGGTTTTCAATTACTACCTCACAATTCACTAGTACGTCTCCAACAAGTGTAGAGATAAACAACTCATCAGGCATGCTCTCAAGCATTCTATCTATATGCAATGCAAATATGCTGGATATGAATGAATGTGTAGCACTAGGATCTAATAATACATAATCCTAGAACGAGATAGGGGGAGGAGCATAGCTCATCATAGAGTGAACCATGTCCAACAGGGTTATATTTCTTCTTTCTGATACACTATTTTGTTGAGGCATACCAGGTGCTGAGAGTTGAGATACGATCCCATGTTCTATCATATAGTTTTGGAATTTAATATCCATGTGCTCTCTACCTCGATTTGATCGAAGTGTTTTAATCTTTTTACCTAACAAATTTTCAACTTCAGCCTTATACTCCTTGAACTTTTCAAGTGTGTCAGACTTATGTTGCATTAGATAAACATACCCATATCTTGAATAATCATCCATAAAAATGACAAAATATTCAAACACTTCTCTGCCTTTTACACTCATCGGACCACAAAGGTCTGCATGTATAAGCTCGAAGGGTTCTTTGGCTCTATAACTTTTTCCAGTAAAAGGTTGTTTTTTCATTTTTCTTTCTAGACAAGATTCACATATAAGTAAAGAATTTTTTTCTAACTTATTTAGAAGTCCATTCTTAACCAACATCTCAATCCTATTGAGATTAATATGACCTAGTCTTAGATGCCAAAGATGAGCACTATCTTTAGGAGAAAATTTTCTTTTCTTAGTTTTAGTTGTTGCAGCGTTGAAAATTTCAATATTGTGGACGATTTTAGATAATAATGGCCTTAACACATATAAGTTGCTTTCGTTTGTTGCAGAACAAATATCAATACCATTTTTCGAGACAAATGCTTTATCCTAAATAAAAGATACATTAAAAGATTGTTCCAACAAACATAACACTTAAATCAAGTTCCTTTTAAAATTAGGAACATAGTAAACATTGGTAAACTTTGATTCAAAAAGCAACTTCAAACTCCCAACTACAACCACCGAGACAACCTCTCTTGTTCCAACCCGTAGAGTCATCTTTCCCGCTGCCAGCTGTTTCCAGGAACTAGTTCCTTGCAAAGGAGTACAAACATGGTTAGTGGCTTCTGAATCAAGTATTTAAGCATGGTTATCAATTTCCACCAAACACATTTCAAGAACCAATAAATCATATTTACCTTATTTTTTCTTCTTTTTCTCAGTCAAATATTTTGGACAATTCCTTTCCGAATGCCCATCTTTGTTGCAATGATAACAGGTTCATTTTGCAACTTTGACCTTCTTGCCTTATTGGGCAGCAGCAGTGGTGGCTTTATTCCCCTTTTCACCCTTCTTCTTTTTCCACTTCTTCACACTAGATGAAGAGGGAGACACAAATTTAGTTCCAGAGGTCGAACCTCTGATGAACTTTTTCTTATTGGAGAAGACAACATTTTCCTCCCCATTATTTATTTTGGCTTTCATTAAAGACTAAAAAATTTGTAGCTCGTAAAGGAGAGTGGTGAGGTTGTAGTAAATTTTTGTTCATAACACAATTCCTACGGAATTACAGGAAGTTGTTCGACAGCGATGGCATGATAAAGTTCACCTGTCTGGACTCATTTATGAGAATTTCATTCATCTCAGCAATTTTAAAATGGTTCATCATGTTAAGGACATGTTCTCTAACAGAAGATCCTTCAGCCATCCGTGCACTGAAGATGAACTTAAGAGCATCATGTGTGGCTTGTGTGGAAGGTTTTCCAAACATGTTACACAATGATTCCATGATCCGGTCTCATGCTTTTTGGCTAAGACTTCAGATAAGTTTGCCAAAATAGACTTTTGCTTTATCATTGACCTTGGTCCACCTCTCATAAGTATCACAAACATTTCGTGATGCGTTGTGCCCAAGTGCGGGAGGACATTCTTCTGTGAGAACGAATTTGAGGTCATCCACTACCAAAACCGTATTCATCATATTTTTCCAAATTGTCTAATTTTCTCCAGTTAATTTTTTGGTGCCAAGCAAAGTAATGATTAAGCTAGACATGCTGATACAAAACAAATTACTTATATTAGACACTTGTGCAAAAATTCATTTTTCATTTTAATCCAATCAATTTAGCAAAAAACTAATAATGAACCCAACATTATTTATTTTGCAATGACATATTCAGTGATCTAGAATAGATGTCACCTTAGGGTGTACAGTTATTCCTTATCACTGAAGTGAGACAATCTCAATCAAATATTATCTCAGAATAACTCCTTATTCATATAATATTTAATTACCATTCATTTAGTCAATAAATCATTAACTGCCTTAATGCTTTATCGTAAGTGTAACCCTTCATTTTCAACCCTATAACCCACCCCAAATAGTCTTCCTCAGGGAAGAACATGATTGGAACAATTGATTATTGCGATCTTATCCATTTATGGAGTTTGATATGCCCATTTCTCATGTAAACACCTTCTTAAGGGGGACGCTTCCAAGGTGCCACGAGGCCAAGCATGGAAATGACATTTCAAACCAATGAAGGAGACCGTAGGATATGTTGACACATGTGTTGGCTTTTTGGCCCTTAGTCTCAAATTAATTAATTTTAATTAATTCATTAATTAATGTTTTAATGATAACAAACCTGATTTTTTTTGCTAATAATTTTATTATTTTGAATAGTCCATAGCGTAGAGCTTAGAAAAATGATTCCGAGCATCTTGAATCATCTAAATCAAAGTTCGGATGAAAAAGATAAAGCAAAAAGAAGCGTATCTGAGATGGTGACGTGGCGAATTAATCACCAAATTGAACCAATTAGAGAGTGTCACTTGGAACTATAGGAAGAGTGACACATGGAGCTTAAAATTGCAATTGGTGGATTTGAAAGAGTAAAACAACATGCAGCGGAAGTATCAAGGATGTATAAGCTTTCTAATTCACTAATTTTAGCAAAAACTAAAGCACGCTCTTCTCATAAAGTGGGTTTTCTGAACATACCTTTAATGAACTCTCCAAGAAAACGCATGTTCAGCTGCTGTCTTCACTTGTTATCAACGTGAACCACCTCAAAGCCTTCCCTACTATGCTCTTGGAGCTTTAGGCAGAGTTGTGGGACTCAAGAACAGCTTGAAGATGTGAAGAAACCAGAGAAACTCACAGTAGACTGACTGAAGAAGACAACTTCTTCTTCAGAAAAATTTCTCTCGAAATTCTGTATTATCCTCTTCTTCAACAACTCCAATCTTCTATATATATATTTGATGAACATGTAAGAGATGGAGTGCATGGCTTGCAGCTCATGCTTGGAGAATAAAAGTAGAGAAGATAATGCTTTTTGTGTGAGCATAAAGATGATGGTAATGGAAGAAACTCATTTTCCATTTTTGTGCAACATGCAAACGAAATTCTTTTTTCTTTTTAAAACAAAAAATTATATTAAATCATTTTAATTCAAAATTTGATTTTCTTAAATTAATTTCATAAATTAATTTAAAAAATTAATTAATTTAATATCATATATTAAATTAATTTTTGCACAATAATCATCATTATATATTTAAATCATATTTAAATATTTATTCTCTTGTTTCATTTAATTTGAACGTTTCAAATTAATCTCTCAAGCTACCCTAAAGCTTATCCATTTACGAGCTAGTAGGGGGACCTCGCGGACTTACAGATCATGGGCTTCAACGATTCGAGATTAACCGACTAAACTCATTAGTCTGATCTAACCCCCATTCGTTAACTAATGAGACACTCCACTATAGCCCATAGTTGAACTCCCCTCACTGTAGATATATTATGTCCACTTAATAACCATAATCAGTAAGTTGATCCTTCATAGGTCATTCGTAATCACAGCTAGGTCAAAAATACCGTTTTACCCCTGTGACCACATCTTGTTCCTTAAGTTCCTACTGATTCTCTAATGAACAATTCTGATTCATAATCTCTATGAATCAAATCCATTCTCTATCATGAGAAGGCAAGGCCCCGATTGTTCAAGACCTGGAGTCAGTACTTAAGAGAACAACCTATCTGCTAACCCTAAATAGGGTAGGAGTGAATTCCATCTTCCAAGGCTATGTCCCCAACTATTCATCCGGTCTTATCCTCAAAATGGTAAGCTTATTGAGCAGTGCTGTTGGACTACTCTCACCATTTGTAGATGAAAGGATAATCCCGAACAAATAGGAGTTCATAGCTAGCTTAGGATTAAGATCGAGTTAACTTAGGTTATATAATAAATAAAATAGTTAGTTTTAACAGTAAACGGTCGTTATAAAGAAAAGTGACTATTTTCGTGGTCCAGTCTATATGCAAACTCATTGCATAGGATGCCCCCACTCTCATGTCTTAAAATGAACGATTTATGGATCACATCGTTTGTAGCACCTTACAACTTCTAGTAACAACTACAGAGTGGGCCACATCCAATAATGTTACCAGGATGAGATATCCAATTTCATCCATATACTTATTAGACCATTTAGGCTATATACTGTCAACTTGATCCTGTTTATATCACTACATAAAGTTACAACATTCAGACTATTGCCAAGGATGCGTTTATTGGATTTTCATAATAAGATGCAAAACCAACAAATCATTGTTATTGATAAAATAGAATGTTTAACACGAACTGCGAGTTCTAGGACATTCTCAACAGGATTTTAGTTTTTATATATATAAAAAAAGATAATTAAAAGAATTTGCTCTTGTAAAAAAAATGACTTTGTTAAATTTGAAAAAAAAATGATTTTAAAAAAATGAATTTAATATTATTTCATATTTGTGTCTAACAGACAGTTTTTGACAAATGGTGAGCTCTTGTTTTTTTGTTGAGTTTAAAAGAAATGATTTTAAAAGATATATATTATTATATTATATTTTGTTTGTGTTTAATGGCTAGTTGAGTTTAAATCTCCACCATTCAATTTAACTTTTTGAACAATCCAATGACTCAAATTAAAAACCAGTTTTTACCATACTTCCCTATCTTTTTATACTTTATCTCCTCCAAAATTATTTTAACTTTTCGCATTTTACAATTCTCAAAAATAGCAAAAAAATTCATCATTGTTACTCTCTCTACAAGCTTCCCATTTTCTTTCTTTTCATCTTACTTTTTAGAGGAATTTCTATCGTATTGTGAGGATTAAAGTGTGTGAACTCAAACTTGTATACCCACTTTTTGTAGATAGTTTTATCATGTGATTTAAAGCTTAAAAAAACATTGTATCAGTTGGATCTTAAGTCGTGGAAAGGATCGGTTTGCTCTTGAACCTGTAAAAGGAGCAAGGTAGCGATTTGGTTTCATCTGTGGAAAGAGTCAAAAAAGATTTTTTAATCGAAGTCCCATGAGGCGTTTGGGAAAGTGGATGTAGGTTGTGTTGGACCAAACCACTATAAGAGTTGGTGTCTTCTTCTCTAACTATTTCCTAGTTATTTTTGCATTTAATTTTAATTGCTTTCTCTTGTTGGTTAATATTGATTGAATAGATTATCACATACTTTTTCTATCAATATTTTAATTTAGTGTCAATAGGGTTTTGTTAATTTAATTTAAAAATAATCTAATTATATCAAATTGAGCATATTTTAAGAAGAAGTTTAATTAAACCCTATTCACCCCCCCTAGGGTTGCCATACCAGTCCAATAATTGGTATCAGAGCAAGGTTGCACAGTTAATTTAATTTTCTTGATAAACTTTATTATTAGAGCATTATGGAAAACCTAGTAGCAAATGAAATTGTTGAAGGCCAATCTACTTCTAGACTTCTTTATTTTGATGGTTCAAATCATGTATATTAGAAAGTTGGAATGAGAATTTATTTACAATTTATTGACTATAATTTGTGGTTAATTGTTGCTAAGTTCCTTATGAAAAAGGTTGATAATGTTGATAAGCCTAAATTAGAAGAAGAGTATGATGAAAATGAAATGAAAAAAATGTTGTTTTAATGCTAAGGCTATTAATTGTTTGTATTGTGCTTTGAGCAAAGATGAATTTAATAGAATATCCATGTGTTCTTCCACTCACGAAATTTGGAATACTCTTGAAATTACTCTTGAAGGAACAAATCAAATTAAAGAGTCTCAAATTAGCATGCTTGATCATAATTATGAATTATTTAAGATGGATGCTAATGTATGTTTACTAGATTTACTAACATTATCAATGTTTTGAAGGGACTTGGTAAAGTCTATACAACATCCAAAAATGTTAGGAAAATTCTTAGGTATCTGCTTAGGACTTGGGAAGCAAAGGTGACTGTTAGGTTTTTAAAGGATGTATATTTTCTAATTTAATTTTCCCAAAATTGTGTTTTTGCTTTAAATGCTAATTAGGCTTTTAGGAGTCATTACAAGAAAATTGTACCAAAAGGATAAAAAATGACCAAGAAAATCAACAAATTGAAGAGAATCGAGTAAATACCCAGAATGCCATCGAATAAAGACATCGAGTATCGAGTATTCTATATTCCATACTTGCATCGAGTAAATGCCAGAGAATATCATCGAGTAATCAACCATCGAGTCATTGAGTTTCTTCTTATTCATTTTTCATCGAGTAATGCATTGAGTAAAAGCTATCAAGTAAAGGTCATCTAGCATCGAGCATCGAGTAAAGCATCATCGTTCATCGAGGATCGAGTATGAAACTGAAAGCTCGTTTTTTAAACTGCAAAAACTCGATGCGTTCATTCTTGTTTCTAGATTTTGATGCGATTCATCCCTATGCCTCAGATGCTTTTCTGGTATAAATTTTGGTTCAATTCTTCAACAAAACATTATTCATATATCAGATATCATATATTATTTTTAGAGAGAGAAACTAAGAAGAGAAGAAAAACCCATTTTTTTAAAGAGAGGTTTCGAATTTACAGAGCGATTCTTGAAATTTTTTGTGAGATTCATTCGATTTGTATTCAGACTTTGTATCAATATACAACTATCAATGGATTGCTTGAAGAATTTCATCATCCATGAGTAGGTAATCCTTTTTCTTAGGGAATTATGTAAATTGGTATTTTCTTGAGACTTTTCCTGAAATTTTCTTTCATGTAATTACTTTCTTTTGAATGTTCTTGTAATGACTCCTAAAAGTGATTACTTTTCCTGAAATTTTCTTTCATGTAATTACTTTCATATATCAGTCACTCTTACTTTATAACGCTGTTTACTGTTTAACACTGACTATTTCAAAGTGATGACCTAGGTAACTTGACCTTAATCCTGAGGTAACTATGAACTCTTGTTTATTCAAGATTATCCTTAGATTTGCATAGGTGAGGGTTGGCTCAACAACACCGACTCAATAACCTCCCATTTTAGGGGTAAGACTGGATAGATAGCTGGGGACATAGGGAGCAAGATGGAATTCACTCCTACCCGCTGTTAGGGATAGTAGAGAGGTTGTTCCCTTAAGTGCTAATTCTGGGTCTTGAACAATGGGCCCCGCCCTCTCATTGGCCCGAGAGGGACTCGATTTGTTGATTGGATCACAAAACAATTGTTCATTAGGGGATTAGTAGGACTTAAGGAACAAAAGGCAATTTCGGGGGTAAAACAAAGATTCGACCCAACCGTTATTACGAACAACCTGTGAAGGGTTAACTTACTAATCATGGTTATATCGAGTGGATATAATATATCTACAGTGAGGGGAGTTCAACTATTGGCTTTAGTGGAGTGACCCACTAGTTAACAAATGGGGGTTAGTTCGGTCTAATGAGTTTAGCTGATTAATCTCAGATCATTGGAGCCTATGATCTATAGGTCCACGAGGTCCCCCTACTAGCTCGAAAATGGATTAGTTCTAGAGTAGCATGATAAGTTAATTTGAAACGTTCAAATTAGAATTAAACGAAATTGGAGAATTAATATTTAAATATGATTTAAATATATGAAGATGGATTTGTGTAAAATTAATTTAATATTGGATATTAAATTAATTAGAATTATTTAAATAGTTTAAATAATTATTTCTTAATTTTATTAGAAAATTAATTTATGTAATTAATTTGTAAAATTAATGAATTTTGATTTTTTAAATCAAATGTGATTTTAAAATCAAATTTAGATTTTTGAAATAGAAGAAAAACACAAATGGAAAATTGAGTTTTTCCATCTTCATCTTAAAGTAGCTCACACTAAACCCACCATCTTTAGCTTCAATTACTCCAAGCATGAACTGCATCTCATGCAGCCATTCTCATTGTATAATAGTCTGCAATATATTGAAGAGATTGGAGTGAATTTGAGGTAATGCTATCATAAGAATGTTTCTGAAAAATTCGGTTGAAGAAGAAGTTCTTCATTGGATTATTGCTATGAGTATTCTCCAAGTTCCCTTGATTCCAGCTTATTTTGAGTCCCACAACTCAATCTAGAGTACCAAAAAATAGTGGGGAAGATCTTGCGGTGGTCTGCACAAAGATTTAGAGAGTTTTGCAGCTGGAAATCGAGATTTCAAGAGTTCTTCAAAGGTATGACTTGAAACCCATTAATTTCTGTGTAAGCATGCTTTAGTATTTGTTAAAATTAATGAATTAGAATGCTTATCGATCCTCATCACTTCCGTTACATGCTGATACAATCCAACAATTGGTATCAGAGCATCATATAAGCATTCAATTTAGTTTAATTCTGCTGTGGTGGGTGTTTTATATGAGTTATATGAAACTACTGCACTGATATGGTTTTCTAAGTTTTGGCTTTTAATTTCTTTTTGATTTCTCAATTAAATTTGTAATTGGCTCTTGTTTGATGAGCTTATATGTGTTCCCAAGAGTTTGTAATTTATTTGGAGTTATTAGAGTTGAAATTAAGCTGTAATTAGAGAAACAAGCGAAGAGGCCGAGTTACAGATTCCAGTTTTTCAGCCTGTGTTCATATCGTCGTATGTATAGGATTTCGGAAGTGCATAGCAGGATGTCATTTAGCTCAATCAACGGTCGATGTGAGGAACGACCTGTGATGAGGAACAATCTACGCTGACGATTGGAACTTTGTCTGGCCCTTTCTTGCTGAGCACTTTGGTGAATCCATGTTGTTTACGTCTAAATATAGGGCAATTGAAACTGTACCTAGTCTTAGAGATGAAAAGCTAAACGTTGCCATGATTTGACATATATACGATGGCCTACTACACGATATAGTGTGAGCTTCGTGTGGAAGCTAAACGATGTGTTTGAAGAGCTATACGAATAGCACTACACGATTGTTTACCAATTATGCGACAGCAGTGAAGTGACCATCGATAGTGTATGCATTCGATAAACACTACACGATCGCTTACCTTTTTGTGCGCGTGTGCTTAGACGATCAAGTTGAGGCGCTAGACGATTGTGCTAAGGCTATCGTGTGTTGATAATTTGTCTGGCGCGCTAAGACGATGGAAGCTACACGATAGTGTTAACATCTAAGCGAGGTCGTGTGTAGCAATGTTGGTCCAACACTAGACGATGACACTTAAGTTGCGATAGAGCCAGACCACTACATAATCGTGTAGCTTGGTGTTTTTCTGCTATTTGACCTCAACATCTCAAAGAAGAGAAAACTATGTAGCATTGAAATCTAATATGACTTCTCGCGCCGGAATTTTCAAGACCCTATATGAGAAGAATGCACGCTTCGAAATAAAGTCGGTCCATGCTTCAGATGATCCAAAATGCGGACACGTTGTTGGAGGTATGCAAGGAGAATGAAAGACTACATGGCAACGTTCCATTGTACTAGGACTTCGTGGAAATGTGCAATACTTTCTCCATTCCTGGCGTTACTCCTGAGGGAATTAGATTATACCTCTTCCTGTACACACTGAAGGATGAGGCGAAGAGGTGGGCTCATTCTTTAGAGCCAAATGAAATTACTACATGGGACCAGTTGGTAGAGTGGTTCATGAAGAAATTCTTCCCTCCAGCCGTCAACGCAAGAAGACGGAGGGATGTGTTGAATTTTGAGCAAATGGAAAATGAGACTCTGAGCACTGCCTGGGTGTGATTCAGAAGATTGGTAAAGAATTGTCCGCATATCGGGATTCCCGATTGCGTTCTGATGGAGACCTTCTATAATGGCTTGGATCGATCAACGCAAACTGTTGCTGATGCCTTCACAGCGGGAGGATTTATTTACAAGACCTACATTGAAGCCAAAGTCATAAGGAACCCTCTCTCAAGGTGCAGCGCAATCCAATACGCTGGCACAAGTGACAACAATTAGCTGTGCACAATGTGGAGAGGGTCATTCAGCAGAAGTGTGCCCATCAAACCCGCAAGCAGTGTACGCTATTCAGAATAACCCGTACAGCAACATATATAATCTGGGTTGGCGAAATCACCCCAACTTTAGTTGGGGAGGTAACAACGACCAAGAAGGTCAGAGGTATTCATAGAACAACTCCGGGAATCGAGGAAACCCTCTGGATTTTCACCAGGGTCTGAATTAGAGTCACCAATGGCAATCGTACAACCAACCTTCCACATCAAACACCTCTGCAAATTCATCATCCTTAGAAGCCCTGCTGAAGAAATACATCGAGAAAAATGATGTGGTTATGCAATCGCAGACGTCTTCCATAAGGAATTTGGAGGTCCAAGTTGGGCAACTGGTAGCCGAGCTTCGCAATAGAATATCGAGAACGTTGCCAAGTAATTCAGAAGCCCCCGGATCTCAAGGGAAGGAGCAATGTCAGTAGTGACATTGCGCAGGCAAGTCTGATTGCCTGCGGGGATGCAGATTGTGGTAACCTTGAAGAACTTTTTCTCAATCAACATCCCTAACATCTATCTTTATCGCTTTCGTTATCGCTTTTTTTACAACTTTCTCTACTGCTTTCTTTATTACGTTATTACTGCTTTCTTAAATTAGTCTTTACTGCTTTCTGAATTTACTTCTACTTCAATTTAGGTTGCGTTAATTTTATGCTATATTGAATTTATTTACATTCTTGTCTTAGCATTGCGTTGTTCCTAAATATCTGTAAATGAATAGTAAAAAGAAAATGAACACCGCAACGTCGTACCAACTTGGTTTTGGGGTAAGCGTTGCGATGTTGATGAAACAAAATAAAATAAAATAAAATAAATAATAATAAAATTAAATAAATAAAAAAACACCCGGTATGCATTGCGATGACGGGTGTATCTTGCGCTGGCCGATTACCCCCTTGATTCCCATCGGGCCTCTCATTATTATTTGCCATGTTTCTCCTTCGCCTAACTCGGTTCTAGCGTGCTCTTGCGAATGGACAAAAATGATGATGATTGTAATATTAAATTTGTAAATCTTTATCTATGTGTATTATTATGCGCTAGTGAATGAAAATGATGATGCTCTATGTGCTCAAGTGCTTTACGATAAAGATATGCGCGATACTACGTTCTAAGTGTATGCGATGATGATAATATGCTTCGTAGTATGCATTTGTATAGTGCGTGTCACAAGTTTTCGTTAAAGTAAAATGCGATGGTAAGTAAATGACTGAACTAATAATGATACAGGGTGAGGACTGGCTGTGAAGTTGTACAAAAGAATCTAATGAATGCGGTGGCAAGTCTTGTGAATGAATCAGAAAGAGAATGGGTTGAGGGAGAGGACATCACAAGTTCGTCAATCCTGTTAAGGACGCAACTCAGGTTCCGCTTTCCCTTGGCTTATACCTTTCAGTGATCGGCTGCGTTCCCATATGTCTATGGTGAAACAGGGATGAACGTAATGAACGCTAGGTTGTTTCCATCTCTGGAAATACTTCTTGCTTTAGTTAACGCATTCTTCCAACCTTCTTTCGATAGGCAGAATAACATCTTCACTTCTGCTTTCACAGGTGAAGGTGCTGTCGAGCATGCTTTAGCTAAACTTAGCCGATTTCCTTAACAAGGATTAACTCACTCGCTTAATCCTTCCCCTTTTTCCAGGGGATTAATGACACATGATGGAGAAAATTGATGATAAATGTGTGGAAAGGAACAGAGAGATGATAATGATTACGATAATGATATTTAAATCTAGAGATCAGTGTTTGAAACATGATTGTAAATGAAATATTAAAGAAAGATGAACACAGTAGATGAATGAAAGAATAGAAACAAATACGGAAAGAGTGTCAATGTCTTGACACAGATCCCGATCGAAGACGTTGTGCTTGGCGTCGTGTGGATGAAATGGAGTGGAAAGCTTCCCTCTTAGGCTTGTTTTCCAGATAGAAGTGACCTCTTGCACAGAGCTTCTTCTTCGGGAATGGAAAGAATTTCTTGCTTAGAGACTTACCTTTCAGTCTTGTCTTGTCGTTCTCCTGGATTTTCTCTGTATTGTCTCTTCAGACCAGCCTCCTTAACAATGAATTGGAGGAACTATTTATAGGCCTTGGCTCTTTGTATTGGTGGTCACACTTTGTAAATCTGATAATTACTGCCATGGCGTAGTGAAAATGTCCGCTCTGCTCCACGATCAATCTGTCAGAATCGTACAACAGAAAGCTGTACACGTCAGAAGTCCTTCGAATGATGGAACTCGAGACATACACAGCAGAAAAAGGACCTAATTACACTCTAATTGCTTTTAATTTAAAGGAAAAAACATGTAATTTGAAGGAAAAACAGTAATTAAAATTACCTTTGTAGCTCCCGAAAAACGCTCTTCCTCGCTGAATCTCGACCCAACACGAACGGACCACCACTAGAGTTAACCTACAATCCTCTGGACTCAGAACCGGGTTGTGGGAACCGTTGGATGATTTAGTTCATGCAATTGTTGCATGGTTTTTTCTATAAATTGGGCTTTCATTTTGGATTAAAAGTTATTTTTTTTTTTTTGCCATTTTGCCAAAAGAATTTTCTAAATTTAGGCTAGAAAATTCTTTTTTCTTTGAGTGAAATAAAAACCCAAACCCAAATTCATTCTTATTTTCCATTTCTTTTCTCTCTCTCGGTTTCCAACGAGTTGCTAGAGTCGAGACTACCTTGGAGGAGATGAAGTTCGACATACACGATGTGAAATCGCATTTACAAACCCTTGTTGATCTTCTACGATCATTCTTCTAGGTATGCATACAATATTTTTCATCAATTGATTAACCTAATGGATTTTGTTATTCAATTATTTTCAATCAACTTATTAACCTTAAAATCTTTTTGCAAGATCGATTCTTCAATATCAGCACCCACCACTACCACTACCCCTATCCCGCCATAGACCCCGACACTCCTATCACCATTACCTATACCCATCATTGACCCCGATACCACCACCACTACCCATTACCACCGTCATTGACCCGATACCATCACTACTACTACTACCCCTACCTCCAACATGGACCCTGACACCACCACTACTCATACCTCTACCATTGACCAACACCACCACTACCCATACCCCCGTTATTGGACCCATACCCAAACACCTATAATCCACTATCTTAGTGGGCTTAATGTCTCCACTATAAGCCAACACCTAGCCCACTATTTTGTTAGTGGAATTATCCAACAAAATTTTGAATTTTCCCACTAACTTAGTCAAAGGGCAAAATAGTCATTTGGTCAAAGTCAAACTTTGACCAAAAAGTCAACATTTTGACTTTTATGATTTTTTTCCGTGTTGATTAATTTTAACCTCCCGAGCATGAATCCACATTCATTTTCTCGAAATTCAAATTACATTTGAATGTAAGGTCGGTCAAATTTTGACTTTAAAGTCAAAAGTCAACTCTTTGACTTTTTTACATCTTTGACCATTTCCATTTATTTCCGAGCTTCCGAATATGAACGTATTCATATTCTTTGATATTTAAATCATATTTAAATATTAAAGCTGTATCTCTAAACTGAAAAAACCGACCCATATATCACATATACTTGTTGGTTTCTCTCTCTTCACCTAATTCGAACAATTCGAATTATTTCTATCATACTGTTCTAAGTTTATTCCATATGAACTAGTAGGGGAACCTAATGGACCTATAGATCATGGGCTCCAACGATTCGAGATTAGCTAGCTAAACTCTTTAGACGGAGCTAATCAACATTTGTTAACTAACGGGTCATTCTACTATAGTCCCATAGTTGCACTCCCTTCACTATAGATATATTTGTGTCCATTTGATATAACCATGATTAGTAAGCTAATCCTTCACAGGTTGTTCGTAATCTCGACTGGGTCATAAAAATCGTTTTACCCCCAAGACTACATCTTATTCCTTAAGTTTCACCGATTCCTCTAATGAATAATTGGTTTAAGGTCCAACCTATAAAACGAATCCCTCTCAGGCCAAGGAGAGGGCGGGACCCCTTGTTCAAGACCTGGATTCAGTACTAAAGGGAAAAACCTATCTATTATCCCTATAACGGGTAGGAGTGAATTTCGTCTTGCACCCTATGTTCCCAGCTATCCATCCGATTTTACTCCTGAAATGAGAGGCTTATTGGGCCAGCGATATTGAGCTGCCCTCACCTATGCAGATCTAAGGATAATTCCGAGTGAACATGAGTTCATAGTTAGCTTAGGATTGAGATTAAGTTACCTAGGTCATCAATTAACGAAATAGTAAGTTTTATACATAAAACGACATTTAGAACGTAAAAAGTGATTATTTCATAGTTTAGTCTTATGTAATCTCTTTACATAGGATGCCCCCACTCACATATCTCTATATGAACGATTCAGGATCACATCGTTTGTACTATCTACAAAGTGGGCTGCATCCATAGTGTCCCCAGAATAAGGCGCCCAACCTTATTCATATACTATAGACCATTTTGGCTATATATTTGAACTTGATCCACATTTACGTCACTACATAAAGTTCAAACTACATAAAATAGCCTTAGGACCTTAGTTTATTGGATTCAAGATTACAATTTCAATAACAACTTTATCGAAAAACAAAACAGAATATGTTTATTAATTTACAAACTACGAGTTTTAGGACATAAAATCCAACATCGAATGCATTGCTCTTCACATCTTCGATCAATCGTCGCATGCGCTGCAATTGCGTTGATCTTTTTCATTCTTGATCGATTGCCGCACGCTGTTGTGGATGCGTTGATCATTTTTGTCCTCGAGCAATTAACACATGCGGTGACCTATTTCTGCAAAACAAAGACTTGGACATTCCATTTCACCATCGCAATGGGGTTAGTGGGTGTGTTCACGACACTCTACAATTTTTGAATTTCTAAGCCAATTTCTATATTATTTCTATATTGTCGATGCAATTTTTCCTTCTTTTTGTCGCATAATCTAAATAAAACAGCTTAAATAACTTGTATTTCTACAAGTTATCACACTCCCAAATTTAGATATATGCTTGTCCTCAAGCATATCTTCAACTAAGGCAATTTCGCTCAACTCCCATCCTAACTTTGTGTCGATCGGCTACTCCGAATGCTCCACCTCTACAAAATTACTTAACACCGCAAGTTCCTTCTATCCTTTAACAATTCTTCACATGCTCTACTTTATTCTTATCTAAAACAAACCTCTACCTAAAGTTCCCTTCTAGTTTTGAGAAGAATGTTTTACCTCTTCTTGCGAAAACAACGAAGTGCGTCTTTATGCGGTGGCTTGGTTTGCATCATCGTATAGAGACTGTTGATCATGGTTACACTCTTCGTTTTGGCTTGCTCCTACGGGTGTCATGCGAGCATCCAACTACGGTTGTGTACCAATCTCAACTTGAACTCTTGATCCTCAACCAAGTTTTACCTTTGCTAGCCAGAGGAGTTGTCTCTTTTATCCTTATTTTCTCTCTCTCTTTCTCTTTTTTTTTTTTTTTTTTATTTATTTATTTTTTATATTGCGTCGATCCTGGAAACTTACCTTTGTTTTGACTTGGTCCCATGGGTGTCATGTAAACATCCAACTNTTTATTTTTTATATTGCGTCGATCCTGGAAACTTACCTTTGTTTTGACTTGGTCCCATGGGTGTCATGTAAACATCCAACTACGAGCAGGTTCCTTTCACGACTTAACTCTTATCAAGTTGGGATTTTTGGGATTTTCCCTTGTGCTGACAACATAGTTTTTATGATTTTTTTTTATGATAATGAACGCGTTTGCCTGATATGACCGCATTCGCTTGATCACATTTGCTCAGACCTTCCCCACCTTCAAATTTAGAGATGCGCAAGGTCCTCACTGCGTTGTTTTGGACATAAAAGACAAAACACTTAGTCAAAATTTTGAAAAGAAGGTTTGAGCAGAGTCTTGAAATAGAAAAGGTAAAGTAGAGCTATTGCGATGAATTGTCTAAGTGTTGGTCAGAAAGTGTAATTTATAAGAAATTTGCTAAGGGTATGCATACTACTCATCATGACAGCACAATTAAACAACGCAAAATAAGAGATAAGAATTACCGCAATAATTGACAAAGGATGATAACAGTAAAGAGGCTAACGCATATGGAAAGAATAATTACTCTGTTGTATGAAATTTGACTAAGTATACAAAGAATTATAACTATCGCAACACAAAATTGTAGCATGTACAAAAGAATACAAGGTATAGCTTCTATATAAATGAATTGAATGAATGGCCACAAAGAAAAAAAATAGCAAAATTGCGGAGAAGGTGGCACAACCCCAAATTTAGAGTTGCAGCGGGGGATCTTGAGAAGTATGTTGCAGAGAAGCTCGTTGAGGCGCATCTTGAAACTGTAGAGGTTGCTGTAGATGCGGAGGCACCATGGGACCATGTAAATACGTTGTTAAGAAGTTGAAGCACTCATGGTTGTGCTCTGCCATCTGTCTTTGGTTCAGGCGGATGGTAAAGATATTGCGTTGAATGTTAACCATCGCCCGTCGCACCATTGTATTGTTGCGTTGCAACTCTGCGTTGCTCTCCTGCAACTCTGTTATTACTTGACGGAAGAAGTTAAGTTGATGAGAGAATAGGGACCGCATTTCTGCTAAGTCAGCAGCAAGGGTTGTGATGGTGGGTTGTGCCGTCGATGTCTCACTAACATCGGTTTGAGGTTGAGCGAAAGGGCCTGCTCCCAAACCGTATGGGGCATTAACATGCGGCAATGGAGGTGAAAAGTGAGGTGGAGATGAATGGTGGGGAGATGCTGCTGGTGATGTGGTGTTAGAATCTGGAGCAAGGAGGAGGTTGGTGAAGTGTTCAGAAAGAGGGGAAAGGGGCTCAATTGGAGGGCTCGGTGGGCAAATGATTAAAGACAAAGGGTCCAAAGGTAGTTGGGTTTGCTTTTGTGGTGATTTTTTTGGACTTTTTCCTTTCCCTTTATCATTACAGCACTACTTCTTTGGTTTGGGTTTTTGCGGCGCATTCAGATCTATGAGGGGCCTTTTGGCTGGAAGCTCGAGGCAATGTGGGGAGTCCTTGAGAAGCATTCTCAGGATCTTCGTATGAATGAGGCCGTGGACTTCAGGCATGGGTTCTTCGTTAATGCCTACGCCCACAGAGAGGCACAGGCTCGAATTGTCCACGGAAAGAAGTATTGGCCTCCCACACTGCCAACAAAACCTCGAATCTGCCTCGCAATCAACTGGCCTACATCAATCGGAATGCTGCGCGCTATACAATATGCGGCCATCACTCGATCCCTTGAGATTGTTTTGTCATGCGTTATTGGGATGAGCCGCCGTTTCACCAAATATACCCAAAGTCGCGCCTCTGGGAGAAACTTATTGGAGGCAAGGGTCCTAATGCCTGTTAATGATACCGACCACTTGGTGCTCGGTTGCGTTAATACCTTCAACGCATCCTCCATATGTACTTCTTCAGGATAATCAATTAACTTGTTACCCGGTGCTTCTAGGATGTTCTTCAATTTGTATAGTTCATTGATGTCCTTTGCGCTGAATGACAGTACCTTCCCTTCTATGATCACCGCATCTTCGGTGTCAAGGAGCTGGCCGTGATAAAAGGCCCTCACTACCGCAGGAATAATGATGGATGGGCATTGGCAGAAAGTTTCCCACCCATGCTCCAACACAACACTCATGATCAGATCTGGAAGTGGCGTTGACGTAGGGAAGAAATCCATCTCCATCATCAAATCATCATTTTCTTTCTTTGTTGATGGGTGCCTCCTGGTCGGCGCAAGCTCGCTGCTCTTAACTTTAGCTTTACCCTTGGCTCTGTCTCTTATACACATCTAGATGTGTATAAGAGACAGGCTCATGATCGTTGCTCTCAACTTTAGCTTTGCCCTTATCTTGAGCAGACGCAAGGTGGGATTTTTGTTTTTGTTTGCGTTCACTTACCTTGCATTGGTCTTCTTGTTCCCTTTTCCATTCTGTCACTTCTTTTCTCTTATTTTCT
Organism: Benincasa hispida; assembly: GCF_009727055.1. Taxonomy (NCBI): domain Eukaryota; kingdom Viridiplantae; phylum Streptophyta; class Magnoliopsida; order Cucurbitales; family Cucurbitaceae; genus Benincasa; species Benincasa hispida. The sequence goes on along the minus strand of NC_052357.1, from coordinate 78,128,057 downwards.
CTGACGCGCTGCACATTGGCTTTGCGTCATTTTTCCTTCTCCTCTTCCTTTTTCTTTTTTTTTTCTTCTTCTTCTCTCATTTTTCTCTCAAACTGCTCTGAGGCAAGCAAAATACGTTGCTCATCCTCGAGCCTTCTTCTTTCTTCTTCTGCCACCCTTGCATTGTCACGGCGAACCTCCTCATCGTGGATTTTTTTGGCCAAATCGCCTGATGCGATGATTTGGCGCGCACGTGACATCTTTTCTTGTTTCTCCTCTTTTTCTCTTTTTCTTCTCTTCTTTTCTTCTGCTATGCGTTGAAAAAATAATGGGTCACTTGTTGACCCTTGCGGCGTATTCTCCTTGTGATGCCGCATAAGAGGGGTGATGTTAGGATCTTCTCTATCTTCAGTCGCAACCATTCTGATATGCATTGATGAAACTTGAGGTTGTGTTGATGCTTTGGCTTGCGTTGACTGTGAACCCCGAATCCCAATTTTACACTTAAGAGTGTTTTCTTATTTAAATTGTCTTAATTTTCCACTTAATTGTGTGTCCCTATTTAAATTTGTATAAATAAGTTGAGTAGGTTGATGAGAAAGTTAGTATGAAATGGTGAAGAAAGAATGGGGATTTGAAAAGAAAAATATGGAATTGAGTTGGGAAAGTTGGGGAAAAATAATAAGTAGGTTGAGCTAGTGTGAAATAATATGGAAATTAAGTTTGGAAAATTTGGGGGGCTAAGTATGGAGAAATTAGGTGAAGTGCGTTATGGCTGAAGGACTGAGAAAAATATGGAATTTATGTGACATGCAAAAAATATAAAAATATTATTTTGGAATTATCTTAGAAGATCCGTGTAAAAATATCATTAAGTGGTGAGTAAACGGGTAAAAAAAAAATATATGGGGAACATTTGTCACAATAGCTAAAGATTGGAGAGAAAAGTTGGAGAGAAAGATGGAGAGAGCAAGATCATTGAGATCGAGACCAGCGAGATTGGAGAGGAAATGAGAGAGAGCGAGATTGGATAGAAGATGGGAGAAAGCGAGACCAGCGAGAAAGCTGGAGAGAGCGAGAGTGGAGAGCAAAGTTGGAGAGAAAGCTGGAGAGAGTGAAAGAGAGAGCGAGATTGGAGAGAGTTGGCCAGCGAGATTGCTGGAAAGAGCGAGAGTGAAGAGAGCGAGACCAGCGAGAAAGTGGGAGAGAGCGTCACTGCTGAGAGTGGAGAGATCGACACTGCCAAGAGCGGAAAGAGTGAGAGCGCCTATGCGTTAGCCTTACTTTGTCTGATTCGAACGTCACGCCCACGCCTCGCCTATGCATTGAACGGCCGAGCAAGCTTCTGGGCCATGTATTTGGACGCGTTGGGGTGGATTATGCATGTAAAAACCCTAATTTGAATACAAACAAAGCTTGAAGATGTAAGGGCAAACGTCAATTAAAATCTAGGTGCCCGATTAAGAGAAAATCTTAAACCCTAAGAAATTATGTTAAATGCGTTTGGAAAGAACACATTGAACCAAGGTGAAGTCAGCTTACGTTGATAAAGGGAGGATTAAACATTTGGCCATGCAGCCAAGTAGGTGCTGTCAATCCCACGAGCAATTTGAACGCCTATAAATAAGAAGTTGGGATTTCATTTTCAAATCACACAAAAATCATAAATTTCGTAGAGAAAGTAGAGGGTAGTGAGGGTTCAGAGGAATGTGTCAATTTTGGACGAGGAGATCTTCCAATCTACTCGTGCGTTTGGAGTGATTCCAAAGCCATCTAAAAGATCTGGAAGTCTATTTTTCAGAGTAGGGCTGCCGGAGGAAAAGGCTCAAAATAACTGGTCTGGAGGTTGAGAATAAGGCAGAAGGGTTAGACTGTCGGACCAGTCTGGGCCAGTCTTAAAGATTTTGAGATTCCGGCCAAACCACGAGGAATTCTGAGCTGAAAGTTTAGGGTAAGATTCCTAAGACATTTTAGAATAAGTTTTTAGAAGGAAGTATTTCCAAATAAGGTTTGGAACTATGAGTAATCTAAGTTGTAAATTGAATCTGGATTCTAGGGATGAAAAAGGGACCCAAGGAGCTACTAGAGTAAAAAGTTCCTAAGAGTTCGAGGTGAGTGGCTAAAATTTTTTCGAACTAAAACGTTTTAAACTGTTTTGATTACAAACGTTTTATAGAAAGCATGTTTGCAAAAATATTCTCATGCCTACTAGTTTTATAATGTGGTTTCCAAGAAAGTTTGAATTGTGATTTGAATAAATGCATATTGTTGAAAAACTATTTACAGATGTATATGTATTGATTTTATCCAGCATGCGTTATCATCTTTAAAACCATGTTGTATATGTGTTATACTGTACATGCTTTAAAGAGAAAAGTTGTTTATAAATAATTTTGGTAAAATGCGATGCCGAAGTACAAGGAGAAGGCATCCACCCAACTAGATACTGAAGTACAAGGAGAAGGTATCTATTGGTACTGAAGTACGTTTGAGAAGGTACCAAGCCAACGGGATACTGAAGTACGTTGGAGAAGGTATCCTAGTAGCTCGATACTGAAGTACAAGGAGAATGTATCTGAGCAGTAGTACCTAATGTGTGAAGGTACTTAGTGTGGCCATAGGTGAATAAAGTCAGAGATTGAGCAAAAGGGTTCTCTCTGGACTAGTAGTTGGTGTTGGGATTATTTTACCAGATATACAGTACTTTGATTTGAGAAATGATTTTACTGTTTTATGTTTAAAACAGTTTTATATACATTACGCTTGGAAATTATTTATGTTGCAAAAGTTTATGTTTCAGATAAAACTATTTTCTTAAACTATGCATGAGAATTTACTATGTTTTCTCGGTCACTCACTAGGCGTAAGCTCACCCCATTTTCAAATGTTTTTGTTCCCCCCCTCCACAGTAGCGGTTAATCCTCTGAAGATAGCTCAGTATCTGCTCTGCCACTAAAGGACCAAAAGATTGTAATCGTTTGCTAGGTGGTTACTGTTAATATTGTACAACATGTTATATTGTTCATATAGGGACTAGGGTTTGTGGGTTTTGGACTTGTAAATCTAATGTTGTAAATACTCTAAACATATTAAGTTTCTAAGTTAATAAATTGTGGGCCTAAAGACGTCCTGTTGCATATGAATTATAATTGGTATCAGAGTTATTTCGCAAGAGTTATTAGGTAGTAAGTGTCAGCCCAAGGGTTGGTAATTGCTGTAGTCACGCCTTTCTCTAGGCTAAGAAGGTGGTCTGGGGCGGGGTGTAACATTGACACCCCCTCTTCCACCCTTGTGGTGGTTGATTCTTCGTCAAAATTTGGGCTTTCCGCCCTCTTCCTCTTCCCCTTCTTCTTCAGACGTTTCTCTTCTCGCTTGCATTGTTTCTTTTCACTATTTTTCTCTTCTTTCTTCTCCTTCTTCGGTCGGGCAGCTTCATCTCCTTCTACCTATTTTTCTTTTCTTTTTCTCTTCTTCTTCCCTTCGGCCGTCTCTGGTTGCTTCTTCGCTCCTACCACCTCCAAAACAGCCCTGATAGGTTCCTCATTGGAGTCTGTTGGAACAGTCTCCTTAGGATCCGCAATAGCCAAGGCCCTTCTCCGCGAAGCTTCCGCCATTTCCTCCTCTGAAGGCAGGGGCTGGTTTACAACTCCAGCTTCTGGTAGCCCCCCCTCTCTTTCCATATTACTCAAAATTCTACCAAATACCTCTTTATCGTCCATTCTCTTCAGTTCACTTTCTGACGAAGGTACTGGGAGCGCCACTTCAGGTCTGGTGGCAGGGGCACTCTCTATGCTCGGCCCCTTTCGAATGTGAGTGGTTTGGCTACAGAGGTCTTTCCCCGGGGTTTTCCAGTGATTCTTTGGGCAGGCTTGGGCTGGGCGGTGAGACGGCGGCTAGCAGCAAGGAATGCTGCCTCCTGTGCGGTGATAGGGGCTTGGGAAGACGATGATGGTAGGGAAGATGAGTGTGAAGATTGTCTGGCCATGGTTTCAGTTGAGTGAAAGAGTTAGAAATTTCTTGGTCTGAGGAAGGAATCGAAAGGAGATGGTATGCAGAGGAAATTTTAGGGTTTCTTTCGCGAGAGATTCAAATAAGCTCCTCGGTTGAAGGAGGTGAGATTTATAGGTTGGGCCTTGATGGGCTCAATGCAATCTCTGTGTGCCAGGCTTCGAGTTTCTCAAAAAGCCTGCCGCTCTTCCCATTATGATTTAGCAGAAAGGATGTCCTTTCGTCTGCTAAGTCATAATTCCTTCGGAAGCTTAAACGATTCGACTACTCTCTCGCAAAGATTTTAGCATTTTATTTTATTCGGACGGGCGCAATGTTAATTATTAATGCAATGCATCCATTACCGCAGATGCATATTTGCGGAGGACGGGCACAACGTATGCATTAGCACAACACACCCCTCATCGCAATGAATTTCTGGAGGACAGACACACGGTATTTCTACCAGCGTAACACTACCTCGACATAGTGCATTTTTGCTGAGGACGGGCGCAGTGTACATACGCGCGCAACTCATCCGTCAATGTAATGCATTTGTGGAAGGTGGACGCAAAGTGTATCTATCAGCACAAGATACACCCGTCATCGCAATGCATACCGGATGTTATTATTTTTTTATTATTATTTATTATTTTATTTTATTTTTGTTTTGTTTCATCAACATCGCAACACCTATCCCCAAAACCAAGTTAGTAAGACGTTGCGATGTTCATTTTCTTTTTACTATCCATTCATTGCAATTAGGAACAATGTAATGCTAAGACAGGAATGTAAATAAATTCAACATAGCATAAAATTAACGCAACATGAATTGAAGTAGAAATAGATTCAGAAAGTAGTAAAGACTAATTTAAGAAAGCAGTAATAACACAATAAAGAAAGCAGTAGAGAAAGCTGTAAAGAAAGTGATAACGAAAGCGATAAAGATAGATGTTAGGGATGCTGATTGAGAAAAAGTTCTTCAAGGTTACCGCAATCCGCATCCCCGCAGGAAGTCAGACTTGCCTGCGTAATGTCACTATTGACATTGCTACTTTCATGAGATTCGGGGGCTTCTGAATTACTTGGCAGCGTTCCCAGTGTTCTATTGTGAAGCTCGACTGCCAGTTGCCCTACTTAGACCTCCAAATTCCTTATGGAAGACGCCTGCGATTGCATAACCGCATCATTTTTCTCGATGTATTGCTTCAGCAGGGCTTCCAAGGATGATGAATTTGCAGAGGTGTTTGATGTGGAAGGTTGGTTGTGCGATTGTCGTTGGTGACTCTGATTCAGACCGTGATGAAAAGCCGGAGGGTTTCCTCGATTCCCGGAGTTGTTCTGTGAATTCCTCTGGCCTTCTTGGTCGTTGTTACCTCTCCAACTGAAGTTGGGGTGATTTCGCCAACCCGGATTATATGTGTTGCTGTACGGGTTATTCTGAATGGCGTACACTACTTGCGGGTTTGATGGGCACACTTCTGCTGAATGACCCCCTCCACATTGTGCACAGCTGATTGCCACCACTTGTGCCAGCGCATTGGATTGCGTTGCACCCTGAGAGAGGGTTCCTTGATTTCGTCTGGAGAAGAGAGGTCACTGCAGCCATTTGTGCGGCCAATGTTGTCATTATATCAGTCGGTACAATGACATTTTCTGTTCTTCTTCTCTCTGGACCTCTTCCCCCATACCCGTCGTCCACCCAGTCATTTGTGTTTCGCAAAATGCGATCCAAGATGACCTTGGCTTCAGTGTAGGTCTTGTCCATAAATCCTCCCGCTCGAAGACATCAGCAACAACTTGCGTTGATCGATCCAAGCAATTATAGAAGGTCTCCATCAGAACGCAATCGGGAATCCCGATATGCGGACAGTTCGTTACCAATCTTCTGAATCGCACCCAGCTGGTGCTCAGAGTCTCGTTTTCCATTTGCTCAAAATTCAACACATCCCTCCGTCTTCTTGCGTTGACGGCTGACAGGAAGAATTTCTTTATGAACCGCTCTACCAACTGGTCCCATGTAGTAATTTCATTTTCCAAAGAATGAGCCCACCTCTTTGCCTCATCCCTCAGTGTGTACGAGAAGAGGTATAATCTAATTCCCTCAGGAGTAACGCCAGGAATGGAGAAAGAATTGCACATTTCCACGAAGCTGGTCAAATGGGCATGCAGGTCTTCACCTTGCATCCTTCCAAATTGTCCCACATTTCTGATCATCTGAAGCATGACTGGCTTGATTTCAAAGCGTATATTCTCCTCAGCCATGGGTCTTGAAATTCCGGGCGAGAAGTCATATAAGTTCAACGCTGCATAGTTCCTTATTGGGACGTTGCGGTCGGCAGCAAGAAAAACAGGATCTTGCGCTAGTCGATTAACCCCTTGATTCCCTTTGGGCCTCTCATTATTATTCACCATGTTCCTTCTTCGCCTAATTCGATTCTGGCGTGCTCGCGCGCGAAAAGTACGCTTGATCTCTGTGTCGGCTTCGAATTCTGGATCAGTCCCAGTACTCATAAACCGTCAGCCTGCTCTCCGCGATAAACAGACAGTACAGCAGAGTTCTGTCCTGCAAAATACCACAAAAATATTTAACACTAATTGTAACCAATCCCCAACAACGGCGCCAAAAACTTGGCAACAATAAAAATATATATATTCTTTAAGCATATGCACCATGATGAATGAATGATTCAAGTTCTTGTCCTCGGAAACGGCGCCGAAAACTCGGTAACAATAAAAAAAATAAATTTTCTTTAAGCATATGCACCATGATGAATGAATGATTCAAGTTCTTGTCCTCGGAAACGGCGCCGAAAACTCGGTAACAATAAAAAAAATAAATTTTCTTTAAGCATATGCACCATGATGAATGAATGATTCAAGTTCTTGTCCTCGGAAACGGCGCCGAAAACTCGGTAACAATAAAAAAAATAAATTTTCTTTAAGCATATGCACCATGATGAATGAATGATTTAAGTTCTTGTCCTCGGCAATGGTGCCAAAAACTTGTAATATTAAATTTTTAAATCTTTATCTATATGTATTATTATGCGCTAATGAATGAAAATGATGATGCTCTATGCGTTCAAGTGCTTTGTGATAAAGATATGTGTGATACTACGTTCTAAGTGTATGTGATGATGATAATATGCTTTGTAGTATGCGTTCATGTAATGCATGTCATAAGTTTTCTTGCGCTGGAACCAAGTATAATTCCAACGCAAGTTTCTCATATTGACCTGAGGTCGAACACTAGGATTGTTGTTGTTATTGCGATACTAATGTGGTAAATGCGACCAGTTTATCATAAAGAATAAAGAATTGGTTTGTGCAGAAAAGTAAATTGCAATGAAAGTAAATTGCGTTGTAAATAAATTGTGCTAAAGTAAAATTCGATGGTAAGTAAATGAATAACTAATAATGATATATGGTGAGGACTGGCTGTGAAGTTGTACAAAAGAATCTAATGAATGCGGTAGCAAGTCTTGTGAATGAATCAGAAAAAGAATGGGTTGAGGGAGAGGACATCACAAGTTCGTCAATCCCGTTAACGATGCAACTGAGGTTCCACTTTCCCTTGGCTTACACCTTTCAGTGATCGGCCGCGTTCCCATATGTCTATGGTGAAACAGAGATGAACGTGATGAACCTAAGGTAGTTTCCATCTCTAGAAACAATTCTTGCTTTAGTTAACACATTTTTCCAACCTTCTCTCGATAGGCGGAATAACATCTTCACTTCTGCTCTCACAGGTGAAGATGTCATCGAGCATGCTTTAGCTAAACTTAGTCGATTACCTTAACAAGGATTAACTCACTCGCTTAATCCTTCCTCTTTTCCTAGGGGATTAATGACACATGATGGAGAAAATGGATGATAAATGTGTGGAAAAGAACAAAGAGATGATAATGATTACGATAATGATATTTAAATCTAAAGATCAACGTTTGATACATGATTGTGAATGAAAAATTAAAGAAAGATGAACACAGTAGATGAATGAAAGAATAGAAAAAAATACGGAAAGAGTGTCAATGTCTTGACATAGGTCTTGATCGAAGACGTTATGCTTGCCGACGTATGGATGAAATGGAGTGGAAAGATTCCCTCTCAGGCTTGCTTTCTAGGTGGAAGTGACCTCTTGCACAGAGCTTCTTCTTTGGGAATGGAAAGAATTTCTTGCTCAGAGACTCACCTTTCATCCTTGTCTCGTCATTCTCCCAGATTTTTCTGTAATGTCTCTTCAGTCCAGCCTCCTTAACAATGAATTCGAAGAAGCTATTTTTAGACCTTGGCTCTCTATATTTGTGGTCTCACTTCGTAATTCTGATAATTCTTGCTATGGTGTAATGAAAATGTCTGCTCTGCTCCACGATCAATTTGTCAGACTTGTACAACAGAAATGTCGTACACTTGTTAGAATCTCCTGCGAATGCGTTGCTCTTCACATCTTCGATCGATTGCCTCATGCGGTGTAGTTGTTTTGATCTTTTGTTGATTACCACATGCGGTGGAAATGCGTTGATCGCTTGAATCCATGATCGATCGTCGCATGCGCTGCAATTGCGTTGATCTTTTTTCGTTCTTGATCGATTGCCGCATGCTGTGTGGATGTGTTGTTCATTTTGTCCTCGAGCAATTAATGCATCCGGTGACCTATTTCCTACAAAACAAAGACTTGGACATTCCATTTTGCCATCGCAATGGGGTTAGTGGGTGTGTTCACAACACTTTACAATTTTCGTATTTCTAAGCCAATTCCTATACTGTTGATGCAATTTTTCCTTCTTTTTGCCGCATAATCTAAATACAACAGCGTAAATAACTTGTATTTCTACAAGTTATTACTTGGTTAGGCACTATGCATTGGCTGCTACACGATCAGGCAAACACTAAACGATCAAGCAAACGCATGACGATGGTCGTCAATGCTAAACGATGAACCTTAGCGAGATATTGAGCATGGAGCGAGAGTAGCCGATTCGATCGGTTCTCTTGAGATTCGGTCTGGTTCACCTTCAAATGGTATTTGGCCAATCCGATTCAGATGGTTCGGGTCCGGTTCAAACAATTTTGGTTTGGTTTGGAGTGGTTTGAGCGGTCCGAAAGCGGTCTTGAAGCTGTTTTGTAATAATTAGGCTTTTGCTTGCCTGTTTTTTCCAAAACTAAAACCATATTAGTCTGTGTTTAATTATTTATACATTGGATGCATGTTATAATTAAATAAATCTTGTATGTGCATATAGTATGCCATGTAGATTTAAAATCCCACCTTAGGAAGCATGCTACATGGATTGAAAGTATGTTATAAGTTATAATATATAGTTTGCATGTTAGGGTTTCTTGTATTTAATATAATGGTTATATTAAATATTGAATGCCTTTATGTATTTTGTGGATGTTTAACATATTTAAAATTTTTATAAGTTGTTATAAAATTGGGTTAGACATTTAAAATCCATAACAAAGACAGTTGCATGCTCATGTAGGTTAACCACTTGTTTTAATAGTTAAAATAGGTCATTAAAATTGTAAAACTCGGGTTACAAACTCAATCGGTATATAATCCTGTCGAAGGCTGGGGGTATTTAAGTTGACGGTCTACGAAACACCTCCTACCTGGGATTATGGCCGAATTATTGAGCATTGGTAACCGGTTTTATGAGCATATGTAAGCGATGTGAGGTAATAAAACAGCTTATCACCTAGACATCATAGGTTTAAGTCCATTTATAAGTGTTATACTTGGATAAACCACATAAACTTAGGGTTGTTTTTATTAGCCGAAAAAGAACCCCATATTAATAGAACACTTCAGTGGTAGTCCAATAACTTCTATATGATAAAGTTATTAGAAAACTTCAGTGGGAGATTAATAACATATACGATATGTTATTTTTAGCTCTCATGTCCCTAAGAGTTCACAGTCTGGATTTAAGCGGTACTTCGTGTCACCCTGGAAGTGTTCGGAAAGTGGATGTATGAGTCAATACCAAGGTGAACGGAGGAAGTAGTTCATAATAAGTAGGTGAAGGAAATGTGTCAACATATCCTACGGTCTCTTCTGTTAGTTGGACCGTGAGGTTCCTATGTTGCGCATGCTGGTTAGCTTTAAGTGGCCCTTTGCTAGTCGTTTAACGAGGGCTATCCCCTCGAAAGGTTGTAACATAGGATTCAGAACAACTCAAGCTCCGGAAATGGATAGGATTTCTTAGGTCCATTCCCAACCTTGACTCTCCACTTCAGTAGCATAGTTGGGGTCGACCTCTGACGTCTGAAAATGGAGGGTTACACTTACAGAATTATTAAGTGTTAATGATTTTTTACCAAAAGCGGTACCTAAATGACTATCAAAATATGAGTTATTCTAAAGATAGTATTTAGTCAAGAACGTCTTGCTGTAGTATCGTTGCAAAAGAATAATCTTGGGTACATTATTAAAATTGCTAAAACTTGATTGGATTTAAAAGCAATTCACTTATAGAATTTGTTTATAATTTCAGAATGACGAGTTCAATAATACAATTGTTGGTATCGGATAACTGATCGAGGATAATTATGTGACTTGGAAATCAAATTTAAACACGATACTTGTGATAGAAGATTTTCGGTTTGTCTTAACAGAGGATTGTCCTCCCATTCCTAACTCTAATACAACCCGAATTGTTCGGGATGCATATGACAGATGGGTCAGGGCAAATGATAAAGCTCATACTTATATCCTTGCCAACTTATCTAATGTTTTGGCAAAGAAACATGAGGATATGAGTACTGCCAAAGAGATTATGGAATCTCTGCGAGGGATGTTTGAACAACCATCCTTCACCCTGAGGCATGATGCCATCAAGTACGTTTACAACAGCCTCATGAAAGAAGGGACCTCTATTCGTGAACATGTCCTGGACATGATGGTCCACTTTAATGTGGCAGAAGTAAATGGCGTTGTTATGGATGAGAGAAGTCAAGTTGGTTTTATTCTAGAATCTCTTCCAAAGAGTTTTCTGCAATTTTGTACGAATGCATTGATGAATAAAATTGAATACAGCTTGACTACTCTGCTGAATGAGCTACAGGCTTACCAGACTATGTTGAGAGCTAAGGGTTTGGAATCAGAAGTAAATGTTACTACTGCTGAGAAGAGAGGAACGTCTTCTAAGCCTGATGATGCCTCCTCTTCAAAGAGTAAGAGTATTCCTATGAAAAAGGGTAAAGGGAAAGGGAAGAAGAAACCTGCTAGAAAGAAAGGCAAGAAGAACGCTGCAAATAAAGGGAAGTGTTTCCACTGCGACGAAGAAGGGCACTGGAAGAGAAACTGCCCTCAGTATCTTGCCGAGAAGAGAGCAGAGAAAGGTAAACAAGCAAACTAGCTCCTGGGGACCGCTTTCTCAACTTGACCAGTAGGAGAAGTTGCTGCTTGATCTTACTGCTTTTGTGATCTTGTAAAGAACAAATTGTATATATTTTTGTTGTGAATGAAATGTTCATTTTCAGAAAATTATGTTTGTTCTATCTCATAGCAACCCTTGTTAAGAATCAAACTGTAAAAATCCATTTGCAAATATTTAAACATTTAAAAATGGCTAGATCAAAGTATAGAAACTTTAAAGGTTTCTATATCTGACTGTTAACAAGAGTTATTGAGACAGGTTAGACGTGTCTTACTCAAAGAGTTGAGAATACCTCAATGTACTGGGAGGAAAGTGTGCTTCTAGGCCATTATTGAGAATAAGATGCAATCCCATATAGTTTAATTAAAAGCTTATTGTACACTAACATGTTTACAATGATTCTCTCGACTAAAGTGTTTGAGAATCACCTAGTAAGACTAGGAATACCAGATTAATAACCTAGGGGAAGTGGGAGAAATATCAAGTATAGGATACTGAATGGTAAACTATGGGTATGGGATGCCCTTTTATTGTATTTCTCTGTAAAACTCAGAATTTCAGTCTTATATATTGGATATATAAGTTACTGGAGTTTTACTCCAAGTGGGAGTTTGTTGGGTTTTATGTCCTAAAACTCGTGGTATGTAAACAATAGAACTTATTCTGAAAATTCAATAAGGTGTTATTAAATAGATGTTTTGCTAATTAGAAATCCAATAAACCTAAAAGTCCCTTGACTATTAGAAGAGTACTTGAACTTTATGTGGAGACATAAAAGTGGACTAGGTTCGAGTAAATAGTCAAAATGATCTATAATATATGAATAAGGTTGGGTGCCTTATTCTGGTAACACTATTGGATGCGGCCTGCTCTGTAGTTGTTACAAAGAGTTGTAAAGGGCTACAAACGAAGTGATCCTAATTCGTTCATGCTGGGACATGAGAAGTGGGGGTGTCCTTGTGCAAAAGGGTTTGTGCAAAAGGATTTGTACAAGATCAGACCACGAAATCAGTCACTCTTAATTTATAACGCTGTTTACTGTTTAACACTGACTATTTCAAAGCGATGACCTAAGTAACTTAACCTTAATCTTGAGCTAACTATGAACTCTTGTTTATTCGGGATTATCCTTATATTTACATAGGTGAGGGTTGGTTCAACAACACCGGCTCAATAACCTCCAATTTCAGGGGTAAGATCAGATAGATAGCTGGGGACATAGGGAGCAAGATGGAATTCACTCCTTCCCACTGTTAGGGATAGTAGAGAGGTTGTTCCCTTAAGTGCTAATTCTGGGTCTTGAACAAGGGGTCCCGTCCTCTCATTGGCCTAAGAGGGACTCGATTTTTTGATTGGATTACAAAACAATTATTCATTAGGGGATTAATGGGACTTAAGGAACAAGAGGTAATTTTAGGGGTAAACAGAGATTCGACCCAGCCATTATTACGAACAACCTGTGAAGGGTTAACTTACTAATCATGGTTATATCGAGTGGACATAATATATCTACAATGAGGGGAGTTCAACTTTGGGCTTTAGTGGAGTGACCCGTTAGTTAACGAATAGGGGTTAGTTCGATCTAATGAATTTAGCCGATTAATCTTGGATCGTTCGAGCCCATGATCTGTAGGTCCATGAGGTCCCCCTACTAGCTCGAAAATGGATTAGCTCTAGAGTAGCGTGATAAGTTAATTTGAAACGTTCAAATTAGAATTAAATGGAATTGGAGAAGTAATATTTAAATATGATTTAAACATATGAAGATGAATTTGTGTAAATTAATTTAATATTGGATATTAAATTAATTAGAATTATTTAAATAGTTTATATAATTATTTATTAATTTTATTAGAAAATTAATTTATGTAATTAATTTGTAAAATTAATAAATTTTAATTTTTAAATCAAATATGATTTTAAAATCAAATTTAGATTTTTGAAATAGAAGAAAAACACAAATGGAAAATTGAGTTTTTTCATCTTCATCTTCAAGTAGCTCATACTAAACCTACCATCTTTAGCTTCAATTACTCCAAGCATGAGCTGCATCTCATGCAGTCATTCTCATTGCATGATGGTCTGCAATATATATTGAAGAGATTAGAGTGAATTTGAGGTAATGCAATCATAAGAATTTTTCTGAACAATTCGATTGAAGAAGGAGTTCTTCATTGGGTTGCTGCTGTGAGTATTCTTCAAGTTCCCTTAATTCCAGTTTATTTTAAGTCCCACAACTCAATCTAGAGTACCAAGAGAATAGTGGAGAAGATCTTTGGTGGTCTGCACAAAGATTTGGAGAGTTTTGCAGCTGGAAATCGAGATTTCAAGAGTTCTTCAAAGGTATGACTTGAAACCCATTAATTTCTATGTAAGCATGCTTTAGTTTTTTCCAAAATTAATGAATTAGAGTTCTTATCGATCCTCATCGCTTCTGCTGCGTGCTGAGCCAATCCAACAATTGCATGATTCTTTGTTAAGTCAATGATAGAATTGTCTAGTTTACATAAAATCCCCAAGATTTCATTTCAATTGAACCTTATCTCACAATCTCTCTTATTTCTCTCATCAATACATTTTCTATATCAATTCTTGTCTTTTTCACTTAGTTAGTTTCTAGTTCTTAAAACAAACAACCCCCCATTTAATCTTTTGCATTTTGGAATTCAAATAGTCTATTTTAGGGCAATTAATAGCAGTTCTCTTGGGATCGACCTCTTACTCCACTGTTACTACGTGTTAGTTATAGTTGTAGTTAGAGTATTATAAATTTCATTTGTTTTGGATAAGATAGAATTAATGATGCCTATTTCACTCACAAACAGTGACGACAATCCAAGAAGCAAAAATCTCACCAAACTTCCATTGGAGGTACTCATTGTTTTACTCATGACTCATGAGATCACTATGAAGGAACACTTGGAGGATGAGTCCAAAAAGAATAAGATTATTGCATTAAATACCATCTCCTTGGAAATTAAATCCAAAGATGAGAATGTCCTTGATGAAGATGATATTGCCTATCTCTCACGTAAGTACAAAAGTTTCATCAAGAGAAAGAAGCAACTCAAGAAACACCTATCAATCCAAAGAGAGTCAAAAGGTGAGAAAAGCAAAAAGGATGAGGTTATTTGTGTTGGGATTTATGTCCTAAATCTAGTGTATCTCGTGGTTTTTAGTTTTTATTAACACAAATTATTTATCTAATAAAATTAGAGATATTTTATTTGACATTTAGACATCATTAATTCAATCCAATAAACTAAGATCCAAGGTTATATGATGTCACTTGAATATTATGTAGTTGACATACAGGTGGTTCATGTTCAAGTAATAACTTAAAAGATCTGCAGTAAATGGATGAAGGTTGGGTACCTTATCCTAGTAACATTGCGGATACAACTCACTTTCTAATTGTTACATGAGATGTAAGTGTTATGAACCATATTGTTTATATAAAGACATATGAGTGGGGGTATCCTGTATAAAGGAGTTTATACATAGATCGGACCACAAAATAATTAGTTTCTCTTTATAACACTGTTACTTGAAGAAACTAATATTTCACTAGGATGACCATAGAAGACTTGACCTTAATCCTGAGTGAGTTTTGAACTCCTGTTTATGACGACAGTCCTTTGATATGTAAAGGTAAGAGTAGCCATTATAGCCGACTCAACAAGCCTACACTTTGAGGATTTTTTCTAATTAGGGAGCTGGGAACATATCTACACAAGATGGAATTCATTCATTCCCTTTCCTTGGGAAAGTAGATAAATTGCTTCCTTAATAGCCGATTCCGGGTCTTGAACAATGAGGCCTTAACCTCTCACTGGCTCGAGAGGTGTTAGTTTATAGTTTGACTATAAACTATTTGTTCAATAGAGGAATCAGTGGTACTTAAGGAGTTAGATGTAACTGTAGAAGTAAAACAGTATTTTGACCAAGCTGTAGGTATAAGCATTTGTGAAGGGTCATCGCTTTGTTGATTGGTTATATCCATGGACACAGAAATATATCTACAGTGTGAAGAGTGCAACTATTGATCTCTAGTGAAGTGATTGGTAGTTAATGAATATCGATTATTTGGATTAAAGGAGTTTAATCAATTAATCTCATATCATTGAAGCTTCTATTCTGTAGATCCATAAGGTCTCCTTGCTAACTCACAAAAGGATATTAATGAGGAATTATTTGAATTGTTCAAATAAATGAGGAAATTTTATATTTATGAGATTAATATATAATGGTTAATTATAGATATGATCTATAATTCAAATTATGTAAGAGATATATATTTGAATAAGATTCAAATATTAGATACATATGAATTAGATTCATAAAGAAATGTATACATATAAATATGTGATATATATATATATATATTAACTCCATATTAAATATGATTTAATATAGTTACTTACTTAATTAATTAATGGTTGATTAATTGATTAAGAAATAATGAAGATTGGATGTTCGCATAAATATATGATATTTATGATGATTAATTAAATGTACATTAAATAGGATTTAATATATGGTTATTTAATTTATGTGCCAATTAATTAAATAATGGTTATTTAATTAATTAGTACTAAGGGCAAAAGGAAATTATTGAAGAAGGGATTAACCCTTCTCAATATAACTACATCCTTATAACCATTTTAGGTAAGGTTTTGATATCACACAAAAAAACCTAGCCTCCACCTTCTCTCTAGAATTCTCTACCATTTTCCTCCTCAAAGTCCTTAGAGATCACACTTCCAATTTCTTTGAATCCTAGAGAATAACAAGATAACCTCATTGGTGTGTCCTTCTACGTTGGAGAAGTTTGAGACTATTAACAATGGTGGAAGAAGAAAACTAGGAATCAACAAAGGTAAGTTGTGATTTCTCTTATTCTTCCTTTTTCAAGCATGCCTATGTTTTCTTTTAATGTTTATCCAAAAATTACATGTTTTATTTTATTGTTTCTGCTTCTTTAAAAATCAAATTTCGAATGCATGGAGTTCACATGCTTCCGCTTGGGATTCGATCCCTTCAATTGGTATCAGAGCCAATGTTTTTTTACATTTTGATTTTCTATTTTTTGAAACAAAATTCAATTCATGAGATGGGTTATTTTTCTGCATTTTGCTTGAAAATGACATACATTATACACCATTCAACACTAATTTAAATCATACATCTCACGCATAATTAAACAACAATTAATTGGACCAAATTTTGGCACCCTAGAAAGCAATTAATTAATTAAATTAATATAAACTTATACTAATTAAATTAATTAAATAAAATTAAGTTACATAAGCAAATTAGGGCAAAACCACCTTCATCAGCTCCTCGCACACCACACAATGCTGTTTGGTCCTCAGAGCGTCATAGTGTTGAGGGATCAGTATTGCAACGCTACGAATGCTACACACCGCCTCGCCTTCACAGTATTGCAATGCCGCGATTGCAGCGTTGTGATGCTGTAAGGCAGAATGCCTCATTTTGTGATTTTCAGCTTCTAACATCTCTGAAAGCCTCCATTTCTCTTCGATCTTCTCCGAAACTGTTGCCCTTTCGATCGACATAAACTTATAAACTTGAAGCATGAAATTAAATATCCAAAAATACTAGGTCCTTATATTTTAATCAAAATAAAATGCAAAATCTATGTCCCAAAAACCGTAAACATCCAATATTGCAAACCGACATTGAAACATTCCAAATGCAGAACATCAAACCTACCTCTAAGCTAGATTTTGTTTCAAAAACCAAACCAAAATACGAAAATGCCAAAAAATTGGTTCTGATACCAATTGAAAGGATCAAATCCCGAGCGAAAACGTATAAATGCCTTGCATTTTCGTTTTTTGTTTAAAAGAAACCAAATACAGCAGCAAGCATAATAAAATAGAGGATATACACATTTAATTCATCATGCTTTTAGAGAGAATAGAAGAAAAGGAATAAAAATTTCTTACCTTCGTAGATCCCTTTGTCTTAATGAAAATCACAAGCTTTTTCTCCATAACGTTTCTCCAAGGAACAATGAACACCATCGTAAGAAAGACCTCAATATTCTCTTAAAATCCAAGGTAAAATTGTGGTCTCTAACCCTTGGAGGAGGAAGAGGAATAGAGAATGGTGGAGAGGAGAAATTGTTGAGAGAATTTAGGAGGATTTGAAGGCTAGGTTTTCACAAAATGAATCATTGTTTTTAATATCGGCAAAAGAAACAATTTATATGGAGAAGGGTCCTCTTCTCCAAGTATTTCCATATTTTTCTTTAAGGCTCAATTAATCAAATAACATTTATTTGATTCATTAGCAAATCTAATAAATAACTATATATATTAAATCTAATTTAATGTATATAGTCGATTAATTAAATAAACATCCTACATTTATTTGCCTCTATATAGTCGATTAATTAAAAAAAAAATCCTACATTTATTTGCCTCTACTTCTCAAAATTAACTAATTCCTTATGAATTTGATTCATAAAAGAAAAAATAATTATTTGAATCCTATTAAAATATTTCTCTCTTAATTATAGATCAAATCTATAATTAACCATATCATGTTAATTTCATTAATATGCTATTCCATCAATTGATTTGAACAGTTCAAATCATTCCTCTTGTATTTTCTTAAGTGAGCTATCGAGTGGACCTTATGGACCTACATATTAGAAGCTCCAATGATATGAGATTAATTGATTAAACTCCTTTAATCCAATTAATCAATATTCATTAACTACCGGGCATTCTACTAAAGACCGATAGCTGCACTCTTCGCACTGTAGATTTATTTCTATGTTCATGGATATAACTAATCAACATAGCGATGACCCTTCACAAATGCTCATAACTACAGTTGGGTCAAAATACCATTTTACCCTTGCAGTTACATCTAACTTCTTAAGTACCATTGATTTCTTTCTAATGAACAAACAATTTATAGTCTAACAATAAACTAACATCTCTCGAGCCAGTGAGAGGTTGAGGCCTCATTGTTCAAGACCCGGAACCAACTATTAAGGGAGCAATTTACTCAATTTATCCATTTTCCCAAGGAATGGGAATGAGTAAATTCTATCTTATGTACCTGTGTTCCCAGCTCCCTAATTAGATAAATCCCCAATATGGTAGGTTTATTGAGTTGGTTATCATGGTCATTCTCACCCATACAGATCAAAGGGTTGATGTCATAAACAGGAATTCACAACTCACTCAGGATTAAGGTCAAGTCTCCTATGGTCATCCTAGTGAAATGTAACTCTCTTCTAGTAGCGGTGTTATATAGAGAGTCTATTCATTTCATGGTCCGGTCTTATACAAACTCTTTATATAGAATACTTCCACTCGCATGTCTCCACATGAATGATCAAGATCATATCATTTTTAGCACTTTACAATAATTGTAACATGTACAAAGAGGGTCGTATTTGTTAGGGTTGATGCCTTAAAACTCGTAGGGTTCTACAGTTTGTAATTGTATTGTACAAATATTTTACTTATGTAATAAAATATGTGATGTTTTATTTCAAATTAGTTGCATTAACCACAAACCAATAAACTAACATCCAAAGTTATCTTGTAAGCTTAAACATGTATGTAGATACATACAAGTGGATCATGTTTATATGATAACCTAAATGGTCTGTAGTAGATGGATAAGGCTAGATACCTTATCCTAATGACACTACGAGTATGACCCGCTTTGTAGATGTTACAATTACTATAAAGTGCTACAAATGATCTGATTCTGATCATTCTTGTGGAGACATGTGAGCCAGGATATTCTATACAAAGAAGTATGTATAAGACCGGACCATGAAATGTTTAGTCTCATTATATAATGGCATTCATAATAGAGACTTACATTTCACCAAGACGATCATAGGTAACATGATCTGAATCCTGAGTGAGTTGTGAACTTCTACCTATGAAGGCAGTCCTTTAATTTGTATGGGTGAGAGTGACCAGATCACTGACTCAACAAGCCTACCATTTTGGGGATTCATCTGATTGGGGAGATGGGAACACAGTTACACAAGAAGAAATTCACTTCTTCCCCAACGTTGGGGTAAGTAGAGAAATTGCTCCCTTAAGGGCTGATTCCGAGGCTTGAACAATGTGGCACCACACCCTCTCTTGGCTCAAGAAGGATTTGGTCATAATTGGACTATGATTTATTGTTCATTAAAGGGATCAGTGGTACTTAAGGAGTTAGATATAACTACAGGGACAAAACGATAATTTTGGCCCAGTTGTACTTATGAGCAATTTGTGAAGGGTCATTGTACCATCGACTGGTTGTATCCAATAGACACAGAAATATATCTATAGTGCAAAGAGTGCAACTGTCAGTCTTTAATGGAGTGCCCGACAGTTAACAGATGGTGAATAATTTAATTAAAGGAGTTTAATTAATTATTCACGTATCATTGGAACTTCAAACTACAGGTCCATAAGGTCCCATTTATAACTCAACGGGAATTAATGAGAATCAATTTTTGGATTAATTTGAATGGTCCAAATTAATTGAGAGAATTAATTATATGTGATATAATTAGTTTAATCTAATTATATATGATATAATTACTATAATGTATTTGATACATTATAATATAAAATTTATTTGAGAGGCAATAAATATTTGAATATGATTCAAATATTAATTATATGAATTTGAATCATATAATTAAATTTAATATAAATGAGATTTATATTAAATGCCACTAGTGAGAGAATAGAAACTTTAGATTATGTGTTATATTTGATATAACATATAGGTTAACAAATATATATTAAATTGATTTATGAAAATAAATTAAATTAAATTATTTTATTTTAAAAATTATTTTGGGAGGGAGTTGTAACTCACTCACCCTCTTTTCTCTCTAATACATGCTAGTGGGGTAGAGAAAAGTGGTTCTTCTTCTTCCTGGTGTGGTTTCACAAAAAGATGAAAGATCCACATATAAGTTCTCATCACTACCTCTCATATCTCTCAAAATACCTCTTTTCCAAAATAGCCAGAGCCCACAAAATTTGTGGATTCTCACTCAGAGAATACGGAGGTAACATTTTTGATGGTGTCCTCATTGACAGTTAGAGAGTCCGAGATTGTACATGATAAGATTCGAAGAAGGAATTTCGTGAAGAAGTGTTCTTTAAGGGTAAGATTTCTTAAACTCATTTTCTATCATGTAATATTTATTTTAAAGCGTGCTACAATTATCTTTTAAATGCATAATCTGTATGTTTTTGCTGTAAAATTTATGTTCTGTAAATTTTGGGTTTGGGTCCGATCCCATGTTCCATTTAAGAACCTTCATTGACAAGAGGTAATTTGATTATATATGATATGATCGGTGTGATGTATGAGATACATCAAGTGGAGGATTAATGTAAATGAGATTTACATTAAGTACCATGGAATAGAAAAAGAGCTATGGTTTCTATGTTTTATGAGATGAAATATTAAAACTATAGGTTATAAATATACTATGGTAAGTTGGTTATCATATATGTTTATAATAATATTAATTATTGGATAATTATCTCTTTTTCTCTAATAACCAATTGAGTGGGAGGTTATTGGTAGTTTTATGGTAACCGTGAGATAAAAGAAAAAATGTTTTCCTAAATTTAGTAGATTTGTGAGAGTTGTTATTCTCGGAAGTTCTCACGGTTATCTGTCAAGTGCATGAGATTCACTAAACGGTAGCTGAAGAGAGACTAGACGATCATGGAGTGACACTACATGATAGTTCACTTAGCTGGCGGATAGCTAAATGATCGCGGAGCTTCTTCTAAACGATTGAGCATTATCTATACAATAGACCTTGTCATCTCCCACTTGCTCAATCGTTTACACGATTTTTTTTCCTCCGGTCTCGTCCTCTAACTAAGTCCACACAGAGCCCACACTTCTGGATTCTCACATCGAGAATACAAGGTAGCCATTGTGATGTTGTCGTACTCAACTCGACATAGTTCAAGGTTTGTGGAGGCCGTTCGTTGAGTTTGTTGTGTTCGTGATCTTGGAGATCACTGTGTTCATGGTTGCTGTGATCGTGCTATGTTGCGATCGTAGTGTTTGAGCGTTCGTGATGAGTCTTCAAAGGTATATGTAATTTATCCCTTGATCTTATGAAAAGCATGTTGTAATTTCATTTTGTGCATAGCCTATATGTTTCCATTTCTTGATTGTAATTGTGTATGTTCAAATACGATTGGAATTTGGAACGATCATTCTGCTGCTCATGAAAATCCTCATGTCCGATTTCCTTCACATTCACTGTTAAAACTGACTATTTCAAATTCAAATGACCTAGGGTAACTCGATCTTAATCCTGAGTTAACTATGAACTCCTGTTTATTTGGGATTATTCTTTGATCTGCATAGGTGAGAGTAGTTCAATAGCACTGCTCAATAAGCCTCTCATTTTGGGGATAAGACAAGGTAGATAGCTTGGGACATAGCTCTGCCAGATGGAATTCACTCCTACCTGACTTAGTGTTAGCAGATAGGTTGTTCTCTTAAGCACTGAATCCTGGTCTTGAACAAAGGGACCCCGCCCTTTCTTGATCAAGAGGGTCATGGTTTGAGTCGGACTATAAACCAATTATTCAATGGAGTATCAGTGGGAGCTTAAGAAGCAAGATGTATTTACAAGGATAAAACAGTAATTTTGATCTAGCTATAAACACGAACGACCTGTGAAGGATCAACTTACTAATCATGGTTATATCAAGTAGACACAATATATCTACAGTGAGGGGAGTGCAACTACTAGGCTTTAGTGGATTGACCCGGTTGTTAATGAATGGGGGTTAATTCGATGTAAAGAGTTTAGCCAATTAATCTCGGATCGTTGGAGCCCATGATCTATAAGTCCATTAGGTCCCCCTACTAGCTCACAAATAGAATTAGCCTTAGAATAGCGTGGTAAGTTAATTTGAATAGTTCAAATTTGAATTAAGGGAATTAGTAATTATATGTGATATAATTACACATTTACTTTTGGAATTAAACTGGAGAATCAGATAATATTTAGATATTAAATTCATGAATAGGGATTCCTGATAAGTGAAATCGATGTTTAATTTAATAGTTGATATTAAATTATTTATTCATTTATTTATATTAATTTTATTAGAAAAATTAATTATTGAATTAATTTTATAAAATTAATAAAGTTTCATTTTTAATTAAAAGAATTAAAATTGAAAAAAATATTGATTTTGGAAATCAATTTTTTAAAATTAAAAAAAAAAAAGAGAAAAGAAATTGAAAGTGGAAAATCCCAACATGTGGGATTTTTCCACTTTCAATTCAATTAGATTAGTCAACTTCCACTCACATTTACAACTCAAATTCTCAAGTTAGAGCTGGAATCCATGCATGAAATCTGATTGCATGAGTCAGCTGGATAAATACATTCTTGATTGAGTGAAAAAGTCCAGACAATATGCTGAATTTCTGCTGAAATCTCAAGGTTGAAGAAAAGGTTCTTCAACAGTGTTGAACCGGTGTTCTTCTCTTCCAATTTCCCTCAATTCAAGCTTGTTTTGAGTCCCTTAACTCAATCTAAGGCTTCTAGAGAATAGTAGGGAAGCTCTAGTGGTGGTCCACAACAAGAATTGGAGAAGATTGCAGCTGAATTTCGTGTTTAAAGAGGATCTTCAAAGGTATGTGTTGAAACCCTCTTGATACCCTATGAACATGTTTATTTTGATGTCAAAATTGAGGAATTAGAATGCTTAATGATCATGTTTTCTTCCGCTGCATGTTTTTAGAAACTAACAGGTTTTGAATATTTCATCACCTTTACTAATGATTATTCAAGATATGAGTATGTTTATTTGATGCAACATAAGTCTGAATCTTTTGAAAAGTTCAAAGAATTTAAGGCTGAAGTTGAAAATGCATTAACTAGAACAACTAAGACATTTTGATCGAATTGATGTGGAAAGTTTTTGGATTTAACATTCCAGAACTATTTGATAAAGCATGGAATTGTATCCTAACTCTCAGTACTTGGTACACCTCAACAGAATGGTGTATCAGAAAGGAGAAATCGAACCCTGTTGGACATGGTTCGGTCTATGATGAGTTATGCTTCCTTTCCTGATTCGTTTTGGGGTTTTGCAATACAGACTGTAGCGTACATTTTGAACTGTGTTCCATCCAAAAGTGTTACCAGAACACCTTTGGAATTATGGAATGGTCGTAAAGCTAGTTTACGTCATTTCAGAATCTAGGGTTGCCCAACACATGTGCTTAAGGAAAATCCTAAGAAACTGGAACCTCGTTCAAAGCTATGCTCATTTGTAAGTTACCCTAAAGGAACGAGAGGTGGTTACTTCTTCAACTCTAAGGAAAATAAAGTGTTTGTGTCGAAAAATGCTACTTTTCTAGAAGAATATCACATAAGGAAGCACATGCCCCGCAGTAAAATTATGTTGAATGAACTTTCCAAGGAATCTATCGAAGCTTCAACAAGAGTTGTTGAAGAACCCAACACCTCAACAAGAGTTGTTAAAGTTGGATTGTCTAGTATGTCAAATCCACCTCAAATGTTGAAGGAGTCTCGATGTAGTGGGGTGGTTACGAACCCACCTGTCTGTTACATGGGTTTAACATAAATCCTAGCTATGGTAGCTAACGGAGATGTTGAGGATCCATTGTTTACAAGAAGGCAATGAAGGATGTTGACAAAGATGAGTGGATCAAAGCTATGGATCTCGAAATGAAGTCAATGTACTTAAATTCGGTTTGGAATCTTGTAGATCTACCTGATGAGGTTAAACCTATAGGTTGTAAAAGGATCCACCAGAGAAAACGGGGTGCTGATGGGAAGGTGCAAACCTTCAAGGCTAGACTAGTGGCAAAGGGTTATACCCAAGTTTAGGGAGTAGACTATGAGGAGACTTTCTCACCTGTTGCCATGCTAAAGTCTATCCAGATCCTACTGTCCATTGTCTCATATTATGACTATAAGATTTGGTAAATGGACATCAAAATTTCCTTTTTGAATGGAAATCTTGAGGAAACCATTTATATGGAGCATCCCGAGGTATTCATAACCCAAGGTCAAGAGCAAAAGGTTTGCAGGCTTAATCGATCCATTTATGAACTGAAGCAAGCTTCTCAATCTTGGAACATAAGGTTTGATACAACAATAAAATCTTATGGCTTTGATCAAAATGTTGATGAGCCTTGTGTATACAAGAGGATCATCAACAATTTAATAGCTTTTCTAGTGTTGTAAGTAGATGATATCCTACTCATTGGGAATGATGTAAGTCTAATGACTGAAGTTAAGAACTGGCTAGCGACCCAATTCCAAATGAAAGATTTGGGAGAGGTTCAGTTTGTTTTGTGAGTTCAGATCTTTAGAGATTGAAAGAACAAAATGCTAGCTCTGTCTCAAGCATCATACATTGACAAAATGCTTGTCAAGTATTCGATGCAGAACTCCAAGAGATATTTTCTACCTTTCAGGCACGGAGTTATATTTTCTAAGGAATAATGTCGTAAGACACCTCAAAAGGTTGAGAAAATAAGATGGATCCTCTATCATTGGTTGTTGGCAGCCTGATGTATGCGATGTTTTGTACTAGATCTAACATCTGCTATGTGGTGGGGATAGTCAGTAGATATCAGTCTAATCCAGGATATGATCACTGGACTGCAATTAAGAATATCCTCAAGTATCTACGGAGAACGAATGACTACATGCTTGTGTATGGTTTCAAGGATCTGATCCTTACAGGATACACGAACTCTGATTTTCAGACTAATAAAGATTCTAGGAAATCCACATCAGGATCAATGTTCACTCTTAATGGAGGAGTAGTAGTCAAGAGGAGCACCAAGCAAGGGTGCATTGCTGACTCCACTAGGGAGTTTGAGTATGTGGCGGCTTGTGAAGCTGCTAAAAAAGTTGTTTGGCTTAGAAAATTCTTGACTGATTTGGAAGTCGTTCTAAACATGTCAAAGCCTATCACAGTTTATTGTGATAATAGTGGTGTTGTGGCTAATTCCCGAGAGCTTAGGAGCCACAAGTGCAGGAAACACATAGAGCATAAGTAACATCTCATCGAGAGTTTGCACATTGAGAGAACGGGATTGTCATGCAGATAGCTTCAGAGCACAACATTGCTGATTCATTTACAAAGGCCCTCACGATTAAGGTGTTTGAGGGTCACCTGTAGCATATGGGTCTATGGGATAGGCCACATTTAGACTAGGGCAAGTGGGAGTTTTGTATTGGGTGTGTTGTGCCCTAGTTTATTGATTTGTGTACTTTTTTATTTTAGTTTGAGTTTTACATTGTACACCCCACTAGCTTTAGGTCAAGTGGGAGATTGTTGGGGTTGATGCCCTAAATCTCGTAGGGTTTTATAGTTTGTAATTGTATTGTACAAACATTTTATTTATGTAATAAAATATGTGATGTTTTATTTTAAAATTAGTTGCATTAACCACAAACCAATAAACTAACATCCACGGTTATCTTGTAAGCTTAAACATGTATGTAGAGAAATACAGGTGGATCATGTTTAAGTGATAACTTAAATGGTATGTAGTAGATGGATAAGGCTAGATACCTTATCCTAGTGACACTACAAGTATGACCCGCTTTGTAGATGTTACAATTACTATAAAGTGCTACAAATGATCTGATCCTGATCATTCATGTGGAGACATGTGAGCGGGGATATTCTATACAAAGGAGTTTGTATAAGATCGGACCACGAAATATTTAGTCTCATGATATAACGTCGTTCATACTAGAGACTTACATTTCACCAGGATGACCATAGGTAACATGACCTGAATCTTGAGTGAGTTGTGAACTTCTGCCTATGAAAGCAGTCCTTTGATTTATATGGGTGAGAGTGGCCAGATCGCCGACTCAATAAGTCTACCATTTTGGGTATTCGTCTAATTGGGGAGCTGGGAACACAGCTACACAAGAAGGAATTCACTCCTTCCTCAACGTCAGGATAAGTAGATAAATTACTCCCTTAAGGCTGATTTCGAGGCTTGAACAATGTGATGCCACACCAACTCCTGGCCCGAGAAAGGTTTGGTCATAGTTGGACTATGATTTATTGTTCATTAGAGGATCAATGGTACGTAAGGAGTTAGATGTAACTACAGGGCCAAACGATAATTTTGCCCCAACTGTACTTACGAGCAATTTGTGAAGGGTCATTCTACTGTTGACTGGTTATATCCAATGGACACAGAAAATATATCTATAGTACAAAGAGTGCAACTATCCGTCTTTAGTGGAGTACCCGACATTTAACGTATGGTGAATAATTTAATTAAAGGAGTTTAATTGATTATTCACGTACCGTTGAAGCTTCAAGCTATAGGTCCATGAGGTCCCTTCTGTAGCTCAACGAGAATTAATGAGAATCAATTTTTAGATTAATTTGAATGGTTCAAATTAATTGAAGGAATTAATTATATGTGATATAATTAATTTAATCTAATTATATATAATATAATTACTGCAATGTATTTGATACATTATAATATAAAGTTTATTTGAGAGGAAATAAATATTTGAATATGATTCCAATATTAATTATATGAATTTGATTCATATAATTAAATTTAATATAAATGAAATTTATATTAAATGCCATTGATGAGAGAATAGAAACTATAAATTATATATGATATTTGATATAACGTATAGTTTAATATATATTATATGATAAGATAGTTGTCATATAAATATATATTAAATTGATTTATGAAAATAATTTATTTTATTTTATTTTATTTTAAAAATCATTTTGGGAGGGAGTTGTAACTCCCTCCCCTTCTTTTCTCTCTAACACGTGCTAGTGGGGTAGGGGAAAATGGTTCTTCTTCCTGGTATGGTTTCACAAAACGATGAGAGATCCATAGAAAAGTTCTGAGACAATCTGAATCCCATCACTACCTCTCATCTCTCTCTCATTTCTATTTTCCAAAATAGCTAGAGCTCACAAAACTTCTAGATTCTCATCTAGACAATACAGAGGTAATATTCTTGGTGGTGTCCTCATAGATGGTTATAGAGTTTGAGATTGTACGTGATAAGATTCAGAGAAGGAATCTCGTGAAGAAGGGTTCTTCAAGGGTAAAGTTTCTTAACTCATTTTCTATTATGTAATATTTTTTTTAAAGCATGCTATAATTATCTTTTAAATACATGATCTGTATGTTTTTGCTGTAAAATTTATGTTCTATAAATTTTTGGTTTTGGTTTGATCCCATGTTCTACTCAAAGACCTTCATTGGTTCCTTCAGTATTAGTAGTGTCACTAAGATAAGGTACCCAATCTTATCTATTTACTACAGACCATTTAGGTTATTACTTAAACATGATCCACCTGTATATCTCCACTTACATGTTTAAGTTTCATAAAATAACCTTGGATCTTAGTTTATTGGATTGAATTAATTTAGTCTAATCATTAAATAAAATACCTTTGATTTTATTAGATAAATAATTTTTGTTAACAAAACTATAAACCACGAGATACACTTGATTTAGGATATCAATCCCAACAATCTCTCACTTGTCCAAAACTAGTAGAATGTATCAAAATACAATAAAAGATGAGTGCAAAAGTAAAGTATCAGTATACAATACGATAAACTAGGACATACAATATACCCAACAAATCTCCCACTTTCCTTAGCTTAGATGACTCATATCTCATAGATCCAATCCCTCCAGGTGACCCTAAAAAACTTTAATCGTTAGAGCCTTTGTAAATGGATCAGCTATATTGTGCTTCGAGGTAATCTTTGTGATGATCACGTCTCATCGTTGCACAATCTCTCTGATAAGATGATACTTGTGCTTTATATGCTTTGCAGTTTGTGGCTACAAGGCTCCTTGGAGTTTTCCATAGCACCACTATTATCATAATAAAGTGTGATGGTCAAGGACATATTTGGAACAACTTCCAAATCAGTGAGAAATTTTCTAAGCCAAACGGCTTCTTTAGCAAATTCACGGGTAGCTATGTATTTAGCCTCCATGGTGGAATCCATAATACAACCTTGCTTAATGTTGCGCCATACTATAGCTCCTCTATTCAGAGTGAACACTGATTCTTATGTGGATTTCCTTGAATATCCTTATAAGTCTGGAAATCAGAGTCAATGTATCTTGTAGGGATCAAATTCTTAGCCCCATACAGAAGCATTAGTTTCTCGTTCTCTTAAGATACTTGAGAATAGCTTTAACTGTTGTTCAGTGATCAAATCCTAGATTGGATTGATATTTACTTACTACTTCCATTGCATGGCAGATGTCGGGTCTAGTATACAACATGACATACATAAGGTTACCCACTGCAGATGCATAGAGAATCCGTCTCATCTTCTCAACCTCTTGAGGTGTCTTAGAACACTATTCCTTAGACAAGATAAATCCCGAGGACATACTTTGCCTCACCCAAATCTTTCATTTGGAACTGGGCAGCTAGTCACTCCTTAATGTCAGTCAGATACCCTACATAATTCCCATGAGTAGGATATCATCCACATATAGTACCAGGAAAGCTACTGAGTTGTTGATGATCTTCTTGTAAACACAAGGTTCATCAACATTCTGATCAAAGCCAAACGACTTGACAATAGTGTCAAATCTGATGTTCCAGGATCTAGATGCTTGTTTCAGCCCATAAATTGACCTATTAAGCTCGCAAACTATTTGCTTTTGATCTGAAACTACGAATCCCTTTGGTTGAGTCATATAGATGGTCTCCTCAAGATTACCATTAAGAAAGGCAGTCTTGACGTCTATTTTCCATATTTCATAATCATAAAATGTGGCTATGGACAGAAGAATCCTGATAGACTTCAACATGACAACAGATGAGAAAGTTTCCTTATAGTCAACTCCCTCAACCTGGGTATAACCCTTTGCCACGAGTCTAGCCTTAAAGATTTGCACCTTTCCATCTACACCTCTCTTTCGCTTATAGATTCACTTACACCCAATAGGTCTTACCCTATCAGGTGGATCAACAAGCTCCCAGACGTTATTGAAGTACATAGACTCCATTTCCTGGTTCATGGCCTTAACCCATTCATCTTTATTAACATCCTCCATTGCTTTCTTAAAAGACAACAGATTCTCAACCCCATCATTCCTAATGAAGTTTTGGGCTTCAGTCAAACCCATGTAGCGATTCGGTGGGTTCATAACCCTCCCACTATGTCAAGGTAATCTCAACTCTTGAGCTGGTTGACTAGACGTCCCGACCTCAACAACTCTTGTTGATCTGTCAGCTTGTTCAACAACTCTTGTTGAACCCTCAACAGTCTCAGTCTCACTAGAGATTTCACCTAAAACGAGCTTACTTCGTGGCTTATGATCCCTCATGTGGTCTTCTTCCAAGAAGATAGTATTAGTGGAAACAAACACTTTGTTCTCACTCAGATCATAGAAGTACCCTCCTCTCGTTTCCTTGGGGTAGCCTACAAAGAGGCAAACCTTCGAACACGGTTTCAACTTCTTTAGGTTAGTCGCTAGCACATGTGTCAGACAACCCCAAATTCTGAAGTGATGTAAACTACCTTTACGGTCTCTCCATAACTCAAAAAGTGTTTCAGAAACACTTTTTGAGGGAATGTTGTTCAGGATATAGCATGCAGTCTGCACTACATAACCCCAAACGAGTCTGGAAGATGAGGATAACTCATCATAGATCGAACCATGTCCAACAAGGTTCTGTTTCTCCTTTCTGATACACCATTCTGCTGAGGTGTACGAGGGGCCGAGAGTTGGGATGCAATCCCATGTTCTATCATATAGTTCTGGAATTGGAGGTCCATATACTCTCCACCACGATTAGATCGTAGTGTTTTATCTTCTTACCTAACAAGTTTTCAACTTTAGCTTTATACTCCTTGAACTTGTCAAGGGCTTCAGACTTACGTGGCATTAGGAAGAGATACCCAAATCTTGAATAATCATCTATGAAAGAGATGAAATATTCATACCACCTCGAGCTCTAACATTCATTGGACCACAGAGGTCTGAATGTACAAGCTCCAAGGCTTCCTTGTGATGGAACACGAGACATACGCAGCAGAATAAGGATTTAATTACACTCTAATTGCTTTTAATTAAAAGGAAAATAGCATGTAACCTTACTTAATTAATTAGGGTTTTTTTTAAGAAATTGCTTTTGAAGCTCCCGAAACGTTTTCATCTCTACCTGAACATGAACGGACCACCACTAGAGCTGACCTACTATCCTCTAGACTCAGAACCAGGTTGTGGGACTCGATGGATGAAGAAACCGAGAGAGAAAAAGAGATGGAAAATAAAAGATGGATTTTTTTTGTTTTGGGTTTTCTTTCTTTTTTTTTTCAGCCCAATTTTGAAAACTAAAATTGGCAAAAAGTCAAAAAGTTTTTAATCCAAATTGAAAAGCCCGTATTTATAGAAAAAGGCCATGCAAAATTCCATGAAACAAATTCATAAAATCCCAACACCTAGAATTCACTATCTAAGTGGGCTTAATATCTCCACTATAAGCCAACACCTAGCGCACTATTTTGTTAGTGGAATTATCCAACAAAAGTTTGGATTTTCCCACTAACTTTAGTCAAATGACAGAATAGTCATTTTGTCAAAGTCAAACTTTGACCAAAAAATTAACATTTTGACTTTTTATGATTTTTTTCGTGTTGACTAATTTTGACCTCTCGAGCATGAATCTGCATTCATTTTCTCGAAATTCAAATCACATTTGAATATAAGGTCGGTCAAAGTTTGATTTTTCAAAGTAAAAAAGTCAACTCTTTGACTTTTTACATCTTTGACCATTTCCATTATTTTCGAGCTTTCAAATATGAATGTATTCATATTCTTGATATTTAAATCACATTTAAATATTAAAGCTATATCTCTAAATTGAAAAACCGACCACTATGTCACATATACTTGTTGATTTCTCTCTCTTCACCTAATTCGAACAATTCTAATTATTCTATCATACTGTTCTAAGTTTATTCCATATGAGCTAGTAGGGGAACCTAATGGACCTATAGATCATGGGCTCCAAAAATCCGAGATTAGCTGGCTAAACTCTTTAGACAGAGCTAATCAACATTCATTAACTCACGGGTCATTCCACTATAGTCCCATAGTTGCACTCCCCTCACTATAGATATATTTGTATCCATATGATATAACCATGATTAGTAAGCTAATCCTTCACAGGTTGTTCGTAATCTCGGCTGGGTCATAAAAACCGTTTTACCCCCAAGACTACATCTTGTTCCTTAAGTTCCATTGATCCTCTAATGAACAATTGGTTTAAAGTCCAACCTATAAACCGAACCCCTCTCGGGCCAAGGAGAGGGTGGGGCCCCTTGTTCAAGACCTAGATTCAGTACTAAAGGGAACAACCTATCTACTATCCTTATAACAGGTAGAAGTGAATTCCGTCTTGCACCCTATGTTCCCAGCTATCCATCCGATCTTACCCCTGAAATGGGAGGCTTATTGGGCCAGCGATATTGAGCTGCCCTCACCTATGCAGATCTAAGGATAATTCTGAGTGAACAGGAGTTCATAGTTAGCTTAGGATTAAGATTAAGTTACCTAGGCCATCAATTAACGAAATAGTCAGTTTTATACATAAAATGTCATTTAGAACGTAAAAAGTGACTATTTCATGGTTCAGTCTTATGCAAACTCATTGCATAGGATGCCCTCACTCATATATCTCTATATGAACCATTTAGGATCACATCGTTTGTACTAACTACAAAGTGGGCCGCAACTATAGTGTCCCTAGAATAAGGCGCCTAACCGTATTCATATATTATAGACCATTTTGGCTATATATTTGTACTTGATCCACATTTATGTCAATACATAAAGTTCAAACTACATTAAATAGCCCCAAGTCCTTAGTTTATTGGATTAGAGATCACAATTTCAACAACAACTTTATCGAAAAACAAAACAGAATATGTTTATTAATTTACAAACTACGAGTTTTATGACATAAAACCCAACAAACTCCCACTTGGACTAAAACTCCTAGTAGAGTATCACAATGTTGAATTTAAGTGAGAAACATATGAGTACAATAAACATATGAATACAATAAACTAGGGCATATACCCAAAAGTTCTCCCACTTGTCCTAGTTTACAAACTTCGTAGACCTAAACTCTGTAAGTGACCTTCAAACACTTTAGCCGTGAGGGCCTTTGTAAAAGGATCAGCAATGTTTTGCTCAGAAGATATCTGGGTTACTACAATGTCTCCACGATGTACAATCTCTCGGATTAGATGGTATTTGCGTTCAATATGCTTGCCGCGCTTGTGGCTTCTTGGTTCTCTTGAATTTTCAACTGCACCGCTATTATCACAATATAGGGTGATAGGCAGATGCATATTTGGAACGACTTCCAAATCTATCAAGAATTTCCTCAACCATACTACTTCTTTTGCTGCTTCGCAAGCAGCTACGTA
This sequence comes from Benincasa hispida, assembly GCF_009727055.1. NCBI lineage: Eukaryota > Viridiplantae > Streptophyta > Magnoliopsida > Cucurbitales > Cucurbitaceae > Benincasa > Benincasa hispida. The sequence goes on along the minus strand of NC_052357.1, from coordinate 78,095,175 downwards.
TTCAGCTTCCATTGTGGAGTCAACTATACAGGTTTGTTTTACGCTTTTCCACACTACCGCTCCTCCGTTAAGAGTGAACACTGATCCAGATGTAAACTTTCTAGCATCTTTATCGGTTTGAAAATCGGAGTCAGTATATCCAGTAAGGATCAAATCCTTAGTACCATACACGAGCATGTAGTTCATCGTTCTCCTAAGATACTTGAGGATATTTTTAACGGCAGTCCAATGATCATATCCAGGATTGGACTGATACCTACTGACTATCCCTACTGCATGGCATATGTCAGGTCTAGTACATAACATTGCATACATCAGGCTCTCTACTGTAGAAGCATAGGAAATGTGTCTCATATCCTCAACCTCTTAAGGTGTCTTAGGACATTGATCCTTTGACAAATGAATTCCATATCTGTAAGGTAACAGACCTCTTTTGGAATTCTACATCTTATACCTAGACAACATTTTGTCTATATAAGTTGCTTGAGACATGGCGAGTGTTCTGTTCTTGTGGTCCGAAATAATCTGAATCCCCGATAACATACTATGTTATTTTCCTAAATCTTTCATTTGGAACTGCGTTGCTAGCCATTTCTTGATGTCAGTTAGGTAAAATCTACTTCATTCCCAATGAATAAGAATATCGTCCAACATATAAAACTTAAGAACGCTATAGTTAGAATTGACGATACTTCTTGTTAAACACAAGGCTCAATCAAAATCCGTTCAAAGCCATAAGATTTGATCGCAGTATCAATCTTTATATTCAAGATCTAGAAAGCTTGTTTAACCCATAAATTGATTTTTTGAAGCTTACAAAACCTTTTTTTTTTTTCTTAACCTTTGTGCAATTTAAACCCCTCTAGTTTGAGTCATATAGATACTATCCTCAAGAATCGACGTTTAGAAAGGTTTGTTCTTGACTCCTATCTGCCAAATTTCAATAATCATAAAAGTGGTGCAATGGAATAAGAGTATTCTAATCGACTCTTAAGCATGGCAACGGGAGAGAACAGTTTCTTCATAGTCCACTCACTCTCTCTGGCGTATAACCCTTTGCCACAAGTCGAGCCTTAAAAGTTTGTGTACTTTACGGGACTTGGTCTTGTTTTCTCTTGTAGATTCCACTTACACCAATTGGTTTTAACATCATTTGGTTGACTCTACAAGTTTCCAGACAGAATTGAAGTACATAAAACTCCATTTTGAGGTCCATAGCTTTGACCCACTGATCACAACCCACATCTTTTATTGTCTGTTATATAGGTCGATGGATCCTCTATGCCGTCATTAGGTTATGACAACTTGTGTTTCTGTTAAACCCAAGTAACGGTCAAGCTGATATGAACAACCCTTCCACTACGTCGAGGCATTTCTCAACTCTTGAGAAGGATGTGACTGACCAGATGTACTAGTTTTATCTACTCTTTAGTAGATGAACTAGCTCTATCTGTAGCGTTTTGGAAATTTCATTCAATACTAATCTACTGCGAGGTTTCATGACTTCTTATGTGTCTTCCTCTAAGAATGTGGGATTGTCGATACAAATACCTTATTCTCTTGAGGATCATAAAATAGACCCACCTTTTTGTTTCTTTAGATAACTACAAATAGGCATAGTTTTGAACGACGTTCCAATTTTTAGATTTTGCACCAACACGTGTGTCGGGCATCCCCAAATTCTAAAGTGACGTAAACTGCCTTTACGGCCCTTTCCATAGCTCATAAAAGGTGTTTCTGAAACCACTATTAGAGGGAACGTTATTCAAAATATAGACAGTAGTCTCTAATTGCATGTCCCCAAAAGGAATCAGGTAACTCAGCAAAGCTCATTCATTGAGCGAACCATGTCCAACAAGGTTCTGTTTTCTTCTTTCAGATACACCGTTCTGCTGAGGCATATTAGGTGCAGACAGTTGTGACTTGATTTTGTGTTCTATCATATTAGTCCTGGAATCTTAAGTCCATGTACTCCCCATGTCGATCTGATCGTAGTGTCTTAATTGTTTTACCTAACTGGTTCTCAACCTTAGCCTTATATTCCTTGAACTTTTCAAAGAATCATACTTGGGATGCATTAGATAAATATGACCATACCTTGAATAATCATCAATAAAACTGATGAAATATTCATACCCACCTCGTGCTTTGACATTCATCGGTCCACAGAGATCCGAATGTACGAGCTCTAAGGGTATTGTGGCTCTGAGACCTTTTCCAGTAAAATATCTTTTAGTCATTTTTCCCTCAAGACAAGACTCACATGGAGATAAAGAATTGTCTTCTAATTGATTTAGGAGTCCATTCTTAACCAATCTCTCAATCCTATTGAGATTTATGTGACCAAGTCTTAAGTGCCATAGATAGGCATTGGAAGAAACTTTTTGTCTTTTATTCTGAGTTTCGATTGTTCTAAACATCTCAGTATTTAAGACAATTTTTTCTTTAGTTATATAAGTTGTTTTCAAATATAGCAGAACAAATTTGAATACCTTTTTCTGAAAATGAACGCTTCATTAACTTCAAAAGATATTTTATACATTTGTTCCATAATACAACCGATAGATATTAAATTCCTCTTCATAAGAGTTGCATACAAAACATCTTTAAGTATGATATATCTATTGTTGAAAAACAACTTCAAGTCTCCCACTGCTTCGGCCGAGACAACCTTTCCTGTTCCAACCTTGAGGGTGATCTCGCCTTCTTCAAGCATTTTCCAAGAACTAGTTTCCTGAAAAGAGAAGCAAATATAATTAGTGGCTCCGGAATCCAATATTCAGGTTGAGGTATCATCCTTCACTAAACATGTCTCAGCAACTAGTAAATCATATTTACCTAGTGCTTCATCCCAGGCAGGGGCCTGAGGACATTCCTCAGTTAAGACAAATCTTAAGTCATCTATTACTAGTGTTGAATTCATATTGTTTTTCCATGTTGAGTAATTATCGCCGTTTAGTTTCTTAGAAGCTAAGAGTTGATCTAGAGAGCTAGACATGCTGAAAAAAAAAACATATCCTTTTTAGTAAAAACTTAATCTTTTAAATCTAATCAAGTTTAGCAAAATAATAATAATAATAATAATGTACCCTTCATTATTATATTTTGCAACGATATTTCAATGGTTTAGAATAACCTCCACCGAGGGGTGATCGACTATTCTTCTGTTGAACCAAGACTATCTTGACTAGATACTATCACCAGAATAACTCTTATCCCTATAGTAACTCAGTTATCGTTACTTTGGTCAAGAATTTACTTACATTTAGTAATTCTCGTAAGTGTGACCCTCCATTTTTAGACCTCAAAGATCGGAATCATTATGCTCCCGAAGTTGGAAAGACAATAATGAAAATGGACCTGAGATACCCTATCTATTTCTAGAGTTTGCAGAGTTTCGAATCCTATAATACAGCCCTCCGATTGGTAAGGTCGCTCCAGGGGAGACATACAGGCGCATTATAAGAATCTCATGGTGCGACCTAATGGAAGAGATCATAGGATGTGTTGACACACTTCCTTCACCCACTTACTATGAACAACTTCCCCTATTCATCTTGGTATTGACTCATGCAAACATTCTCCAAATGGAGTCCACTCCCAGGGCGGCCCAAAGCCAAGCATGAATCTCACGGTGTGAACTCTTAGGGACATTGGAGCTTAAAGTACATTACATCTCTCCAGTTGAAGTGTTCTAGACGGTTAGGGTATAAAATACTTAGCAATAAATTTCAGCTAACTAAACATATCCTAAGTCTAGGTGATTGATCCGAGTATAACTTTTATACTGGATTTTTAACCTACGATGTCTAGGTGATAAACAAATTTTATTACCTCACACCGCGCATGCATGCTCATAAAATCGGTTTAACCTAACTCAGACGCCGGCTCGATCTCCAAGTAGTAGGTGTTTCGTGAATCGTCAACTTAAAAACCTTCAACCTTAGTCATCTTATCTGACTTTTTGTCAAGATCTTGCCGGGTGAGTTTTCTTATAACTTCGGTTTTATAAGATATCGACATATTTTCTATGAAAATTGGGATTGCTCGATGGTTAACCCTAAATGAGCATGCATCTTATCTTTGTTATAGATTTTAAAAGTCTAGGTTATTTTATAACAATTATAACCCTAGAGCATTCATCTATAACATGCTTCTTTCAAACAAACATGCTTTAATGTAACACTTATATTAAAACTAAGCATGCATAGTATATATTTTATAACACTTATAAGAAATAACAAATGCATGTCACATGCTTTTCCTATGGTGGGGTTTTAAAACTATATGGCATACTATATGCAAACCTGTCTCTTATACACATCTAGATGTGTATAAGAGACAGCAAGCGGGAGGCGCACGGGTAGCTTCGAATCGGGTCGTGCGAATCAGAGCGGGCGAGCGCTCGGGTCGAATCCGACCAGGCAGGCGTGCGAGAGAATCCGAGTGGCGAACCGGGTCAGGTCAGGTCTGGGAGCCTTCTCTCGGGTCTGATGGCCAAATTCGAGTCTGTGATGCATTTTTCTTCAATTTGCTACTCTTCTCTTTCCCAGAAACAAGAAATTACAGCCTAATTTCAACTCTAATGACTCCAACAAATTTACAGACCCTTTTTCACACATAAATGCTCATAAACATGTGAGCAATTACAAATTTCCACAAGAAATTTAGAGAAAAACAATGCCAAAATCATAATAAATCCACTTTAGTCCACATTTCATTCAACACTTGAATAGATAGGAAAAAAACACCCACCAAAAGAAATTCAGCATAATTCTAGCATGCTCTGATACCACATGATGGAACACGAGACATACGCAACGGAGTTAGGACCTAATTACACTCTAATTGCTTCTAAACAAAAGGAAATAAGCATGCAAATTGAAGTGGAAAAATAGTAAATAACTTTCCTTTAAAGCTCCCGAAAACTGCTTTTCCTTGCTGAATCTCGACCCAAACTCTTTTAGACCACCACTAGAGTTGACCTACTATCCTCTAGACTCAGAACCGGATTGTGGGACCTGGTGGATGAATGTTGACTTGATGATGAACACAATATGTATGTGATGATATGAATTTTCAAATTGAAGAACAGTCTTCAAAGGTAAGGGTTTTCAAACTCTTTTATTCTTCTGTTTTTGTTTATGAGCATGTTATAATTTCTATATTAAATGCATAATTTTTGCTCTTTCACTTTAAAATCTAAATTCTGTGAAAATTGGGAAATTGGGATGATCCGCTTCCACCCAAGGACCTTTAACCGGGTTCCTTTAGTAAGATGATGGATCCTCAACCTTATCATCTAATATGACGGTTTGAGTTTCTGTTGAACCCAAACAATGAGTAGGTTGGGTTACAATTCTCCCATATGTCGAGGCTCTCTCAACACTTGAGAATGATGTATTTGACTAGATGAAGCAACATCAACAACTCTTGTTGAAGTGCTCACCTCTTCAATAAATCTTGTTGAAGTTTCAGTAGTTTCTTTAGAATTTTCATTTAATACGAATTGGCTCCTTGGCTTATGTTCTCTAATGCAGTTTTCTTCTAAGAAAGTAGCATTTTTCGAAACAAATACTTTGTTTTCTTTTAATCGAAGAACAAATAAACTCTAATTTCTTTAGAATAACCTACAAATTGGCATAATCTTGAACGTGGTTCCAATTTCTTTGAATTTTCCACAAGAACATGTGCTGAACATCCCCAAATTTTGAGATGTCGTAAACTACTTTTACGACCTCTCCATAATTCAAAAGGTGTTTCGGTAACACTCTTTGATGGAACTTGGTTTAAAAGGTAAGTTGCAATGTCACACCCCCCCCCCCAGATTACCCACTTAATCAAGGAGAGAATGTGATGGCAACAGTTACCAATCTTTTTATGGCACTTACTACCCAACTAGACTTCCTTAACCTTCTTAAACAACCCTGGATATAATACATCACTACATAAAACTCTTAACGTGGCTTAATAAAATAACCTGAGTAACCAGGGTTCAGCACACACACTGCATACATAATATAATTACAGATACCAAAACCTAGTGGGTCACAAAACTTCTTACAAGTCCCTAACTATGAACAACACATGTACAAACATTTTTAAGGCAAATACCTAAACTTCACTTTTGTCTTAAGCTTTAACTCAAGTCCTTGAGTGGCAGAGCAGCAGTGCAACTATCCTCTGGGGAGATGACCACTACCTGAGGAAAAGAAAATAGTTGGAGGAACGAGCTACTAGCCCAATAAGTGACAATTAATACATATATATCATATCTATACTAAAAAACCAAGCAAACTCTTTCTTTAAACTTTTTAAACATAGAATTTCTAGAAAACATCACAAATCATAATCCTTATTTGAGAGAGAAATCTTTTGCTCAATCCCTCAATGTCAATCCTTAGTTGGTGTGAAGTAATCTTAACACAACCAATGTCAACTTTATCTACGTGCACGTGGTAATAACTAAGTACCATCATACCTTAGGTACTAGGACCCAGATACCTTCTCAAAGTCCTTCAGTATCGGGTTCATCATAATCATCAGTAAACTCATTCTTTGAAATAAGGCATACTTTGAAAGCATAAGTAACTTAAATCGTATGCTTAAAGCATCTTCATCGTATATCATGGTAACTACTAATGCATGCTTCATGAACATAAAGCATATAAATACTTAAATCATGCTTTCATAAATCTTTCTTAACCAAACATGCGTTAGAGAAAACTAGCTTGCTTGGAAGTCTCTTTTGTAAAGCCAACATTAAAAGCATGTATCTATAACTTTTCTTAAGACATGTGTTCACTAAAGCATTTATAAAATACTTGAGTTATGTCACTCACAGCCTTGGGTGTTTTTTCGAGTTCATAAGCCTTCCCTATTGGCGTTGACCCTATGGAAATGATAAACATTTTTTGTCAATGCTATTAGTCCCCTTGTGAGACTAACTTGCTTAAACAAGCTTAACATTTAATTTAGAGCATCAACTCCAATCTCAATGCATGCCCAACCTATGCGTTTAGCACTTTAGAAAATACCTTAAGCTATGTTGCTAGACTATGCAGCCACAAGCACCACCTTGTGCTGTGACACACTCACAATACCTATGCACTCACGCCTCACCCATGTGCCAACGCATGCTGCCTTAATGCACCAGCACGTATCCTCGCACACCATAGCACGCCTGTGCTCACCACCTTGCATACATGCTCGTGCAACACCTCACGCCAACCAATCTTCATGCGCGCATCCACCAGCATTTCTGCCTGGCTAGTCAAGCTGCCTGCTTACTCACCTGAAGTAGTTGCCTGCTTATTCAACCAAAATTCCCAGATTCAACTTTGATATCAAATAACCCTTTTTCCAGACCTTATTTTGGAAAATTTTCTTCTACAATCTTGATTATAAATATCTTAACTTGCTTACCTTAAAATCTGAGCTTCAAATTCTTCTTCGTCTGTCCGAAAATATTCAATCTTCACACTTTTCTCTTAGTCACCTAAGAACTTGACCTTCAAATCTCCAAATTTCAACTCGATTCCTTAGGAGTTTTCTTTTGACAATCCAAGAACATTAATAACACTCATTAACCTTTAAATGAGCTCTAGAGACTCCCCTTTTGCATGATTAGAATGGCTTAACTGAGAACTTCCTCTAGCTCAATCTTTTTATACTTGGAGATGCTGGCCTCTTAAATCAGCTTAGGCTTCCATCTAGCCCACTAAGTGGGATTAACTTACCTAATCACAATAGCTTGCACACTAAAGTCGGTGCTTAAGCTGAAAACCTTACTTCTTTATCGATGCAAGACCCTTAAATTATCACATAGCTCATCGCTTAGCATGTACGCATAGCCAAATTTTCCTTTGTCATTCTCAAGCCCTTTTCCTATAATCATAGTGCCATCATAAGTTAATCATACTTAACATACTAATACACATACTTATGTAGGAAAAACAGGGTTCGGGGTTTACAATATACCTTCTCTTTATGAAATTTCGTCCTCGAAATTTGCTTCAAAATTATCAAGTGAATAAATGAGAGAATCTGCTACACATTTTCTCTTCAGTCTCCCAGGTGGCTTCTTCAACTCCATGATTCTTCTATAATACCTTTACTAAAGGTATTGTCTTGTTTCTCAATACTTGCTCTTTTCTGTCAAGAATTTTCACTAGTTCTTCCTCGTAAGTTAGATTTTCTTTAACTGCACTGGTTGTTTTGATAACACATGAGCAAGATCTGATATATACTTCCTTAACATATACACATGGAAGACATTGTGAATCCGAGACAATTCTATAGGTAAAACTAACTTATGCACTCTTGGGCCAATACGTTCCACTATTTTGTATGGGCCTATATATCTCGAATTTAGCTTTCCCTTCCTGACAAACCTGAGTATTCTTTTCCAAGGAGATAATCTAAGGAATACCTAATCACCTATCTCAAATTCTAGCTTCCTTCTTCGCTTATCTGCGTAACTCTTCTCCCTCGTCAATTTAACACTATTTGAAGTTAACTGCACAAGTTCTGGGCCTATCAGCTTCCTTTCTCCAATGTCATTCCAACACACTGGTGTTCAACAAGGCCTTTCATACAAAGCTTCGTATGGAGCCATTCCAATACTGGAATGATAGCTGTTATTATACGCAAACTCTATCAGTGACAAATGCATATCCCAACTTCCCTTAAACTGGAGTATGTATGCTCTTAACATATTTTCCAACGTATAAATTGTCCGCTTTGATTGACCTTCTGTCTAGGGATGAAAAGTTGTACTGAAATGTAACCTAGTACCCAGAGTTTTCTGTAAACTAGGCCAAAACTTCAAAGTAAACCTCGACTCTCGATCAGATACTATCGATATTGGGCTCCAAACTGACTTACTACCTTGTTGACATATAGCTTGGCCAACTATCAAGGGTAGAATGATCTTTACTAGTAAAAACTTGGTTATTTTAGTCAATCTGTCAACAATTACCCAAATTTCATCATAACCTGAAGGTATTCTAAGCAATCCAAATAAGAAATCGATCGTAATATGCTCTCATTTCCACTCTGGTACCGGGAGTGGATTAAGTAATCTTGTGGGCCTCTGCCATTCAGGCTTTACCTGCTGGCAAATCAAACACTTATTAACAAATTCTGTTGTCTCTCTTTTCATGCCAGGCCACCAGTAAGACTTCTTCAATGTTCTATACATCTTTGTACTGCCTGGATGCATAGCATAAGCTGAACTATGAGCCTCCTCCAAAATAGCCTGTTTCAATGCTAGGGCATTGTGTACACACACTCTACCCTCCTTAAGTAAACCTTTGTCTACTCTTAACTCGTAGTTTGTCCTCTGATTCTTACCTACCTCTTTAGCTATCTTTTGGAGATCAGAATCTCCTAACTGTTCACGAAGAATATCGTCAACTAAGGTAGGTCGTACTTGGAATGAAGCAACCAAATTCCCTACTTGGCCAACTGCTAAAACAACATCAACACTCTTTAATTCCTGCAGCAATAACCCTTGTATGGAATAGGGAGTAGTTCTTACTGTTCCTAACCTTTTGCATCAGCTACCACATTTTCTTTACCTAGATGGTACTCAATAGTACAATCATAATCCTTGATCAACTCCATTCATTTTCTTTGTCTCAAATTCACCTCTTTCTAATAAAAATATACTTTAAGCTCTTATGGTCAATGAATATGTGGCAACACTCACCAAACAGATAATGTCTCCACAGCTTCAGAGCTAATACTAAAGCTGTTAACTCCAGATCATGAGTGGGGTAATTACACTCATGCTTCTTTCACTATCGAGAAGCGTAGGCTACCACTTTACCCTCTTGCATCAAAACACATCCTAATCCTTGCCTGGACGCATCCCAATAAATCTCAAAATCCTTACGTCGGGTAGGAAGAGTAAGTATTGGTACAGATACTAATCTTCACTTCAACTCCTAGAAACTATGTTCACATTCAGGCGACCATTCAAACTTCACCACCTTTCTTGATAGGTTAGTTAATGGAAAAGCTATCCTGGAAAAACCTTCCACAAACCTCCTGTAATAACCTGCTAATCCAAGGAAACTACATACCTCAAACACCGTAGTAGGTTGCTCCTAGTTTATTATGGCCTCTGTCTTCTGGGGATCTACACTAACTTCTACTATTGTTACTACATGCCCTAGAAACACAACCTGATCTAAATCACATTTACTGAACTTTACATATAGCTTCTTTTTCTCGTAAGGTCTGAAGCACCGTCCTCAGATGTTCCTTATACTTTTCCCTGCTATATGAATATACTAAGATGTCATCAATAAAAACAATTACAAAATCATCCAGATAGGGTTCAAAGATCCTATTCATTAAGTCTATCATATCGCAGGGGCATTTGTTAAACCAAACGTAGTGCCTGTATCAAGTTCTAAAAGCATTCTTAGGAACATCCGCCTCTTTTACCTTTAACTGATGATATCCTGATCTCAAATCTATCTTAGAGAACACTATGGCGCACTTTAACTGATTGAAGAGATCATCAGTGCGGGGTAATGGATATTTATTCCTGATTGTCGTTTTATTCAACTGTCTGTAATCTATACATAACCTGAGGGTGCCATCCTTCTTTTTCACAAAAAGGACTGGCGCTTCCTAGGGTGACACACTGGGTCTAATGTATCCCTTGTCCACTAACTCTTGTAACTGTACCTTTAGCTCTTTTAGCTCTGGTGGTGCCATCCTGTATGCGACTTGCAAAATAGGAGTTGTACTTGGAATTAAATCAATAGTAAACTTAACTTCCCTGTCAGATAGCAATCCTGATAATTCCTCAAGGAACACATCTAAAAACTCCTGTACAACTGGCACATCCTCTGGCTTTAACATCTTATCCTGTGAAACTATTACATGTGTCAAGTAGGTGATGAGTTTTTTTATTGAATGGAAATATGGATGATATACGTGATGGAATTACGTTGTGCACTCAAGTTTCCCCAGCAGAATTCAAGTGTAAATTCCTCTGAGTTTCCTGGTAAGTTCAGGGTCGAACACAGGGACTTGTGAAAATAGTTGCGTTCGTAATGTTTATGAAAACTTTGTGGTAACCAAGTAAATAAATAAAGTGTTGGGTGTGTTGTTGCGTTGATGAAAAAGAAGTAAATAAAGGCGACGGATTTGAGAAAGATAGTTGCGTTGATAGATGCAATGAGTATGCGATGAACGAGTTGAGAAGATCTTTAGCTGGCGTTACTCGGGAATGTAAAACTATGCAATCATGTTACAACCATGCACAACAAGTAATTTCCCAATGTAAATGTGATGCTCCTAAGTCTAGGACGCATGTGTTGAATGCAAAATGTCCATAGAGCTTATCCCTAAGTCTCTACTCTTGTCCTATGCATTGATGAAAAATGCATGAAAGCAAGGTGACCGCATACAATCATATCTTATCGCTAAGATGCATGCGGTGCGTTAATAACAAATAGTGCTCATTCCTAAGCATCTATCTCTCATTTATGCGTTCTAATCTGGTTCTTCCAAACCTAGATTCTGACCTGACCTTCCCAAGTCTAGATCCTGTCCTTAAACTACCCTCCCAAGTATCTCTAATAGATGAATGCAACATACATAAACAAGATAATCGCAAAGAATGAAGACTCCCTCGTTATGTTAGCTAACTGCTTCTCAACCCATTCAACTAATATAGCTACTCATGCATGAATAACAGAAAGTGAACAGATATAGAGAAAGAAATTCCATTCTTATAAATGAGTTGAGTACAAAATGACAATGGAAAGTAAAGGTAGAGAGTCTGGTAGCAATTCATTGCTGACCAAGGCTTTTTACACTGAATCTCTATTATGATCTACAAATGTTCCCGCTTCTGCAGGCGTCGGCCCTCTCTCTGTCTTGGAGCTTCCGGTGCTTTCTCAAGCTTACCGGAACGATCTACCGGCACACTTTCTTCCTCACGTCCGCCTTAAATTGAAAGAAAACTATGGACAGAGGCGTGAACTTGTAAGGTGATGAATTAATCGACTACTTAACCCCCTTCTCTGAAGAATACATTTGGTATTTATAG
>NC_052357.1:78077395-78080210 GCF_009727055.1 Benincasa hispida | reverse complement strand
GACATCTGGGGGATTTGATTTTCATGGGCCATTCCCTTCATCGCATGGTAAGCTCTATATTTATTGGCTGTCGATTACGTCTTCAAGTGGGGTAGAGCCAATAGCATGCGCCGCAAGTGATACGGCGGTAGTCTCCAACTTCTCAAGAAAAAATATTTTCATTCGTTTTGGCACTCCCCGTGCCATCATAAGTGATGAAGGATCACACTTTGTCAACCACAATATAAAGAAGCTGCTGCGCAAATACAATATCCTCCACAAGGTGGCCACCACATACCATCCGAAAACGAATGGTCAAGTTGAAGTGTCCAATAGAGAAAATTAATTGATACTTGAGAAGATTGTAAAACCTTCATGGAAGGATTGGGCAATGAAGCTTGATGATGCATTGTGGGCATACCGGACCGCATTTAAAACACTGATAGGTATATCCACAAATAATTCCAGCTCCAAGATAGTGTTCATTGGCATTGCGTTCTTCCATGAAATGTTGTCAGTGCGTTGACACCGATCACATTTCATTGTATAGTCAGCAGCATCCTTAAATAATGAAGGCCAAACGAATCCACTTTACAAAACTTTGGCTACAATGCGTTGCCCTCCAAAGTGCCCTCCATATGGCGAATCGTGGCAGTGTGACAATATGCGTTGTTGAGCAGCATTTGATACGCATAATCAAATGATTTGGTCTGCACCTCTTTTATATAGATTCGGCTCATCCCAATAATAATGTTTGCATTCATGCTTGAGCTTCTTCTGTTGATGGTAGGTGTAATCTTCAGAAAATTGTTTACAAACCAAATAGTTAACGATGTCAGCATACCAGGGCAATTCTTTTATGTGGAACAGCTGCTCATCCGAAAACACGGCACTCACTTCAAATTCATTGTGGTCAACCTCGGGATTTTCCAGTCTGGACAAATGATCCTCAACTTGATTCTCTATCTCCTTCCGATCAATTATCTCAATATCAAATTCTTGAAGGAGGAGAACCCATCTGATCAACCTCGGCTTTGCGTCCTTTTTTGTCATTAAATATTTGACTGTCGAGTGATCAGTGTAAATGAGTACCTTGGTTCCCAACAGATATGCCCTTAATTTCTCCAACGCAAAAATCACAACCAAGAGTTCTTTCTCAGTAGTGGTATAATTTATTTGACCAGGATTTAGAGTTTTATTCGAATATGTGATGGGGTGCAAAATAATTTTCTTCTTTTGAGCTAATGCAGCCCCCATCGCATACCCGTTTGCATCGCACATGATTTCAAATGGAATTATCCAATCCGGCACAATTAGTACGGGCGCGGTAATCAACGCATCTTTTAATACTCTGAATGCGTTGAGGCAATTGTTGTCAAACTCAAATTTCCTGTCCGTCTCTAAAAATGCACTCAGTGGTCGTGTTATCTTAGAAAATTCCTTGACAAATTGTCTATAGAATACAGCATGCCCCAAGAAGCTTCGCACAACCTTCACGCTGTTTGGAGGTGGGAGTTTTTCAATTGCTTCAATCTTTGCTTTGTCCACCTTCAACCCTTCCTGGGAGACCTTGTGTCCTAACATTATACCCTCTTTCACCATGAAGTGACATTTTTCCCAGTTGAGCACCGAGTTCGTCTCTTCACATCTCCTCAGAATTTTCTCTAAGTTGGCAAGGCAGACTTCATACATGTTCCCATAAACGGAGAAGTCATCTATAAATATTTCCACTAAGTCCTCGAGATATTCTGAAAAAGATCACCATCATGCACCTCTGGAACGTGCTCGGCGCATTGCAGAGGCCAAACGGCATACAACGAAAAGTGAATGTGGTCTTGTCTTGATCTTCAAGAGCTATCATGATTTGATCGTATCCGGCATACCCATCCAGGAAGCAATAAAAATCATTCCCCGCTAGTCTTTCAATGAATGGCAAAGGGAAGTGATCTTTCTTTGTGGCCGCATTCAACTTGCAGTAGTTCATGCATATGCACCATCCAGTGATGGTCCTTTGTAGTATTAATTCATTGTTCTCATTTGAGACTACCGTCATTCCGCCCTTCTTTGGCACACATTGCACGGGGCTGACCCACGTTTTATCTGCAATGGGATAGATAATGCCCGCATCCAGCCACTTGATAATCTCCTTTTTGACGACTTCCTTCATCGTAGGGTTAAGTCTGCGTTGATTTTCAATTGTTGCTTTGTGGTCGTCCTCAAGACGAATGTGGTGCATGTAGTACGCGGGGCTAATTCCTCTGATGTTAGCGACCGTCCAGCCAATTACTCGCATATGTTTCTTGTGAATGCTCATCAACGCATTCTCTTGATCTTCGTTGAGTGCAAAGGAAATTATCACTAGCAGCTTCTCATTCTGCCCCCAAAAATGCGTACTTCAAATGGGTTGGTAGGGTCTTTAGTTCAAGTGTTGGTGGCTCCATGAGGAAAGGTTGCATTGTTTTTCTTTCTTCTTTTGGCTCTTCTTCTTGTGTTGCGATCATTTCTTCTTCTTTGTTTGTTTTTGCTACGATCGCATTGTAGGCAGCTATGGATGCGTTGGCATCCTCTTCTTCACACTCATCATCAGACTTTTCTTCTTCAACTAAATTCAGGTCATCATCAGAATCTTGCAGGTCTTCTTCATCCGGGAATCTCATGGCATGAATTATATTAAATTTAAGCTTATGTCCGTTTATACTCAAAGTGATTTCTCCCTTGTGCACAGAATTTGAGCACGACCCGTTGATAGGAAAGGTCGCCCCAAAATGATGGGCACATTTTTGTCGGTCTCATAGTCTAGACTGATGAAGTCAGCTGGCAAAATAAATTTATCAAT
>NC_052357.1:77991847-78077380 GCF_009727055.1 Benincasa hispida | reverse complement strand
AAATGATGGGCACATTTTTATCAGCCTCATAGTCTAGAATGATGAAGTCAGCTGGCAGGATAAATTTGTCAATCGTGATCAGCATATCCTTCACCTTACTTTCTGGATGAACCAGAGATCTGTCAGCCAATTGGAAAGTCACTGATGTGGGCACAAGTTGCCCCACATTTAATTATCTAAAAATTAACAGCGGCATCAAATTTATGTTGGCCCCCAAGTCACATAAGGCTTGCCCAATATAGAGTCCTCCTATGGAGCAAGGAATAGTGAAGCTCCTAGCATCATACATCTTCGGTGGGATAATAGATTTGGAACTTTACATTAATGTCACTGTGACAAATTTTCCAGTGCCTCTTTTCTTAGTTACCATGTCCTTCAGAAACTTGGCATAGGCAAGCATTTCTTCAATCGCTTCACTGAAAGGAATGTTAACATGTAATTGCTTTAACATAGATAAGAAATGTTGGTAATACACCTCTTCGTTTTTCTTATTCCTTAGCCTCTGAAGGAAAGGTGGTAATTGGACTTTCACGGTTCCCGTTTCATTTGACTTTGAGGTCGACGCAACCTTAGGTTCTATTGCTTCATTTTCTCTTTCTTTTTCTTGCGTTACCACAATCTCAGGCTCAATTGCGATGGAATTTGTTCTACTCTAATCCTTCTTTTCTCCCTGCACAATCTTTCCACTGCGCAATGTCACAACCTGACATTGCTCTTTACCTGATCCCCCTGGGTTGCATGGAAGTTCGGTAGAACTTGGCAACGCCCCTTAGGGTCTACTTTTCAGCTTACTCGCAATCTGGCCCATTTTCAATTCGAGGTTGTGGATGGACGTAGCCTGACTTTGAAGCACTGTCTCGTTTTTTTCTATATATTGCTTCAATAGGCTCTCCAGAGAAGAAGACTGCGGTGGTTGTTGTGAGCTACTTGCTTGATTGCTCTGTTGACCGTTGTTGCGTTGGAAGAATCCTGTGGCCCTTTCTTTTGCGCCACAGATTGAAAAATTTGTTGTTGATTCTTCCAAGAAAAATTAGGGTGGTTTCTCCACCAGGGGTTGTAAGTGTTTGAAAAGGGATTATTCTTTGCAAAATATACAAACTGTGGATTTTGCGGGCAATCTTCCATCGCATGCCCATCATCGCAAGTCGCACACCTTACGATGTTTTGACTTATTGCGTTAATTTTCCCACCTTGCGGTGTTGGGCTGTTGATCGCCATTCCTTGAATCATATTCATCATTGCGGTCATTTGGTAAACAATAGCACTGTTGTTTGTGTTAGAATCTTTAAGTCTCAATCTCTGAACCTGTCTCTTATACACATCTAGATGTGTATAAGAGACAGGTCCATATCTTGTTCAAAATTTGTAATAAGCTTCCTTCGACTTGCGTTCTCGGTAGGTGGAAAATACTTTTTCATGAATTTCTCCACTACCTGCTCCCAAGAAGTAATCTCTCCTGGTTCGAGCGAATAAGCCTATTTACTAGCCTGATCACAGAGAGAAAATGGAACAACGTTAGTCAAACTTCTTCAGCAGAGATGTTCAGGACCACAAAAATATTGCAAATTTCAATAAAACTTCAGAGGTGGGCGTGCGGATCCTCGTCATGCCTTCCTCCGAATTGACCTACAGTTTGGATCATCTGAAGCATCACCGGTTTCATCTCGAATCTACTTTCATCAAGGGTAGGCATCATGATTCCCGGAGAGAAATCATAGAGGTTTGGCGATACATAGTCCCTATAGGGCCTATTGCAATTGTTTGCCAACAGAATCAGATTCGCCAGGATATTGTTATCATTTAGTGCTCCACCTCCAGGCTACTCCGCCATCTCTTCTTTATCGGATTGTGGTTACTGTTGGCGGTCTCTTAGTCTCCTTCAAAATGTTCTCTCAATCTCCGGGTCGTAGTTCGCTAGAGATTGAGAGTTCTGCAAAGAAATCACAAAAACTACCGTTAAAAAGTTATTTTGCCGAAGTCCCCAGCAATGGCGCCAAAAACTTGATGTGTTATTTTATTGAATGGAAATATGGATGATATGTGTGATGGAATTGCGTTGTGCACTCAAGTTTCCCCAGCAGAATTCAAGTGTAAATTCCTCTGAGTTTCCTGGTAACTCTAGGGTCGAATACATGGACTTGTGAAAATAGTTGTGTTAGTAATGTTTATGAAAACTAAGGTAACCAAGTAAATAAATAAAGTGTTGGGTGTGTTGTTGCGTTGATGAAAAAGAAGTAAATAAAGGCGGTGAATTTGAGAAAGATAGTTGTGTTGATAGATGCAATGAGTATACGATGAACGGGTTAAGAAGATCGTTAGCTGGCGTTACTCGGGAATGCGTCAAACTATGCGATCATGTTACAACCATGCACAGTAAGTCATTTCCCAATGTAAATGTGATGCTCCTAAGTCTAGGACGCATGTGTTGAATGCAAAATGTCCATAGAGCTTATCCCTAAGTCTCTACTGTTGTCCTATGCGTTGATGCAAAATGCATGAAAGCAAGCTGACCACATACAATCATATCTTATCGCTAAGATGCATGCGATGCGTTAATAACAAATAGTGCTCATTCCTAAGTGCCTATCTCTCGTTTATGAGTTCTAATCTAGTTCTTCCAAACCTAGATTCTGACCTGACCTTCCTAAGTCTAGATCCTGTCCTTAGACTACCCTCTCGAGTATCTCTAATAGACGAATGCAGCATACATAAACAAGATAATCGCAAAGAATGAAGATTCCCTCGTTATGCTAGCTAACTGCTTCTCAATCCATTCAACTAATTTAGCTACTCATGCATGAATAACAGAGAGTGAACAGATATAGAGAAATAAATTCCATTCTTATAAATGAGTTGAGTACAAAATGACAATGGAAAGTAAAGGTAAAGAGTATGGCAGTAATTCCTTGCTGACCGAGGCTTTTTACACTAAATCTCTATTCTGATCTACAAATGTTCTCGCTTCCTCAGACATCGGCCCTCTCTCTGTCTTAGAGCTTCCGGTGCTTTCCCAAGCTTACCGGAACGATCTACCGACACACTTTCTTCCTCGCATCCGCCTTAAAATGAAAGAAAACTATGGACAGAGGCGTGAACTTGTAAGGTGATGAATTAATTGACTGCTTAACCCCTTCTCTAAAGAATACATTTGGTATTTATAGAGCTTCCATGGTGAAAGGCAGCATCTCTCTCCCGATTGTACAGATGGGACAGCTTTAATTCTTGATTGACGTGCCGAATAATTATCACCGATAAAGCTAAATGTATTTCGTGACTGTTATCAGCTGTCAACTTAATTTGGATCCGATTGTCATCAGCTTTCTGTCCCATTGCTCTTAATTATCCTTTCACCCAGATGTGCCCACCATGTTGCATTGACCAAGTTACGATGATTCTTCTTGCACGAATGTTTGCGAGCACGATCAACGCAAAGTCTTGCGGTGAAGTTGCGCTCAACCAGTGAATTCCTATGATCACCATCTTTGCATTGCGTTAACGCATATTCTGCACGAAAATATAAAGATCAACTGCTCAAATGCGTTGGACGCATGCGACCGCAATATTATAGAATTTATGCTTAATGGACGCAATTTAACATACTTCATCAACGCAATCCAACATTGTTTAAGAAATTAGCACTATGATAACTTGCATTTCTGCCCGTTATCAGTAGGCAACACATCCTTTGCTCATCAGCTTCCTGGCTTTAACTGCTAATATTAAATTGCTAAGGAGAAGTCTTTCTTTTCGTCTGGCCTTCTGAACACTACCTCTTTCTTAAAAAAATCAATAGATGAATAATATTTACTCAAAAAATCCATGCCTAAATTAGCATCAAACTAAAGAAACTCTTAAGGAATCAAAGCGACTCATAAACTTTGGTTTTCAATTACTACCTCATAGTTCCTGTAATATTCTCGTACTACTAGTACATCTCCAACAATTGTAGAGATAAACAACTCATCAGGCATACTCTCAAGCATCCTATCTATATGCAATGCAAACATGCTAGATATGAATGAATGTGCAGCACCAGGATCTAATAATACATAACCCCATAACGAGATAGGTAAAGAAGCATAGTTCATCATAGAGCGAACCATGTCCAACAGGGTTCTATTTCTCCTTTCGTATACACCATTTTGTTGAGGTGTACCAGGTCCTGAAAGTTGAGATATGATTCCATATTCTATCATATAATTCTGGAATTCAATATCCATGTACTCTCTACCTCAATCTTATCGAAGTGTTTTAATCTTTTTACCAAATTTTCAACTTCAGCCTTATACTCTTTGAACTTTTAACGTGTGTCAAAATTATGTTGCATTAGATAAACATACCCATATCTTGAATAACCATCCATAAAAGTGACAAAATATTCAAACCCTCCTCTACCTTTTACACTCATCGGACCACAAAGGTCTGCATGTATAAGCTCCAAGGGTTCTTTGGCTCTATAACCTTTTCCAGTAAATGATCATTTTGTTATTTTTCCTTCCAGACAAGACTCACGTATAGGTAAAGAATTTTCTTCTAACTCGTTTAGAAGTCCATTATTAACCAACCTCTCAATCATTTTGAGATTAATGTGACCTAGTCTTAGATATCAAAGATGAGCATTATCTTTTTGGAGAGATTTTTCTTTTCTTAGTTTTAGTGGTTCGTGTTGAACATTTCAATATTGTGGAGCAATTTAGATACTAACAACCTTAGTACATATAAGTTGCTTTCGTTTGTTGCATAACAAATATCAATACCATTTTTTTAGACAAATGCTTTATCCCCAATATAATATACATTAAAAGAGTGTTCTAACAAATATGAAACTGAAATCAAGTTCCTTTTAGAATTAGGAACATAGTAAACATTGTCTAACAACATATACTTTGATTCAAAAAACAACTTCAAACTCCCAACTGTAATTGCCGAGATAATCTCTCCTATTCCAACCCGTAGAGTCATCTCTCTTGCTGCCAGCCATTTCCAAATTAGTTTCCTGCAAAAAAAAAGGTACAAACGTGATTAGTGGCTCCTGAATCAAGTATCTAGGTATTGTTATCATTTTCCACCAAACACATTTCTAGAACTAGTAAATCATATTTACCTTCTTTTTCATTCTTTTTCTCGACCAAATATTTTGGGCAATTTTTTTTCCAATGCCCATCTTGGTTGCGATGGAAATAGGTTCCTTTTGCAACTTTGACCCTTTTGCCCTTTTAGGTAGCAGTAGCAGTGGTGGCTTTATTCCCCTTTCCACCTTTCTTCTTTTTCCACTTCTTCACACTAGATGAAGAGGGAGACACAGGTTTAGTTCTAGAGGTCGAACCTCTAATGAAATTTTTCTTGTTGGAAAAGGTAGCATTTCTCTCCCCATTATTTCTTTTGGCTTTCATTAAAGACTCAAAAATCTGAAGCTCGTTAAGGAGGATGGTGAGGTTGTAGTCGGTTTTGTTCATAACACAATTGCTAAAAAATTGCAGAAAGCTGTCCAACAACAATTGCATGATAAAGCTCACTGATAACGGGTACCAATGCACGTTATTACAGCGTAGATAAGTAAAACAATGAAGGAATGCAACCGTACAAAATCATGTCCAAAAGCGCTAAACTGAGAAAATTGCGATCACATGTGACCATCGCATAAAATCAATTAATTTACTTATTTTGTGCAGGAAAAATGCGTTGGCGCAAGTAAAATTGCGATCCAAGGAATTAGGTGTCCGCGCGCATTGAAAGATTGGGATCGCAAAGTCATGCGGTCGTGAGAAGTTGCTCAAAGAGGTGGCCACATAAAGACTACGCATCAATGAAACAGCATAATAAATCATGATGGGACGGAAAGCTGATGATGGTCGAATCCAAATTTAGTTGACAAGCCGTTAACGCGACACTGTAGCAAGTACACTCAAATTTCAGTGACCTTTAATCGGCGCATCAGAGCAGAAGATTTAATGACCGCCCATCATTGCAATCATTGGAGAGAAAGGCTGCTTCACCTTGAGCTCTATAAATACCGGAGGCCACCATTGTGAAAGGGTTAAGAAGTTAGATCATAGAAGATAGATAGTCGTTAGTCTATTCCTACTTATACTTAGAAGACAGAGACAAGCCAAAAGAAGAAGATGCTGAGAGATCATTCCCAGACAGCTCGAAAGACTGCTGGGAAGCACTACAAAAGGAGAGAGGGCCAACACTTGCGAAAGCTAGGATATTCATCTGGGCAAAGTTGGAGTGAAAAGACAGTGTAAAAGGCAACGGGAAGCAAGGCATTGCTACCGGGCTTCTTATCTCTACATTCTATTGCTATTCTGTATTCTGCATTTAATTTATAGACAATGGAAACCTCATTTCAACTTATGTTCAATCTCTTCATACTTCACATGAGTAGCTAAATTTCCGAATGGATTGAGAAGCACTTAGCTAGCATGACCTAAGATTTACACTTTATGCAATCATCTTGTCTTATGTATGTTCATTCACCCTTTAGAGATACTTGAGAGAGTAGTCTAAAGATAGAATCTAGGCTTGAGAGAGTCAGATTATAACCACATAAGCAAGAGATAGAAACTTAGACCTAAGTTCTATTTGCTATCATGCATGGCATGCACCCAAGAAATAGGATAAATAGTATGCGGTCACCTTGTGTATGTGTGCATCATTCATCATCGCATAGACAAGAATAGAGTCTTAGACATAAGTCCTATCGTCATTTTCGTATACATCGCATGAGTCCTAAGAACAGGAATTATGGAATTTGCATTGAGAGATGACATGTTGTTGTTTATGTGTAGCATGATCGCATAACTTGAACGCAATCTTAAGAAGTGTTAGATAAACCCCTCCCTAACCCGTTCATTGCATATTCATTGTAATTCTCGATTTCATCAACTCTTTACTCGAATCTATCGCATAGGAAATATTCTTTATCAAAACACCATCCAACTTATTTGTTTTTGCCACCGCAAAGGAATCAAAATTTACTATCACATATTAATTCAGTAGTCCCTGTGTTCGACTCTGGACTTACCAGGAAACCTAGTGAGATTTATACTTGGGTCTTATTAGGAAAAATTGCATGTGCAACGCATAACACATCATCGCAACTTCACATCATAATTGCATTACATTTACAACGCATCAAGTTTTTGGCATCGTTGCCAGGGACTACTAATAACTTGTAGATATACAAGTTATTTATGTCGTTTTATTTAGATTATATGGCAAAAAGAAGGAAAAATTGCTTCGACAGTATAGAAATTAGCTTAGAAATACAAAAATTGTAAAGTGTCGTGAACACACCCACTAACCCCATTGCAATGGCGAAATGGAATGTCCAAGTATTTGTTTTGCAGGAAATAGGTCACCGCATGCATTAATTGCTTAAGGACAAAAATGAACAACGCATCTACATTGCATGCGGCAATCGATCAAGAACAAAAAAGATCAAAGCAATTGCAGCACATGCGACGATCGATCATGGATTCAAGCGATCAACGCATTTCCACCGCATGCGGCAATTGATAAGAGATTAAAACAATTACACTGCATGTGGCGATCGATCGAAGATATGAAGAGCAACACATTCGCATGGACTTCTGACAAGTGTATAGCTTCTCTGTTGTACGATTCTGACAAATTGATCGGGGAGCAGAACGGACATTTCCATTATGCCATGGCAGGAATTATCAGATTTTCAAAGGGAGACCACTAATACAAAACGAGCCAAGGTCTATAAATAGCTTCATCGAATTCAATGTTGAGGAGGCTGGTCTAAAGAGACAATCCAGAGAAAATCCGGGAGAACGACGAGACAAGGCTGAAAGGTAAGTCTCTGAGCAAGAAGTTCTTCCATTCTCGAAGAAGAAGCTCTGTGCGAGAGGTCACTTCTACCTGGAAAGTAAGCCTGAGAGGGAAGCTTTCCACTCCATTACATTCACACACCGGCAAGCACAACGTCTCTGATTGGGATCTGTGTCAAGACATTGACACTCTTTCTGTATTTGTTCTTATTTTCCAATTCATCTTCTGTATTCATCTATCTTTAATCTTTCATTCACCATTTGTAAAAAAACATTGATCTTTAGATTTAAATATCATTATCGTAATCATTGTCATTTCTCTGTTCTTCTCCACATATTCATCATCCATTTTCTCCATCATGTGTCACTAACCCCCTGGGTGAAGGGGAAGGATTAAGTGAGTGAGTTAATCCTTATTAAGGTAATCGGCTAAGTTTAGCTAAAGCATACTCGACGGCATCTTCACCTGTGAGAGAAAAAGTAAAGATGTTATTCCACATATCGAGAGAAGGTTGGAAGAATACGTTAACTAAAGTGAGAAGTATTTCCAGAGATGGAAACAGGGATGGAAACAACCTTGCGTTCATCACGTTCATCCCTGTTTCACCATAGATATATGGGAACGTGGCTGATCACTAAAAGGTGTAAGCCAAGGGAAAGCAGAACCTGAGTCGCATCCTCAACAAGATTGACACACTTGCGATGTCCTTTCCCTTAACCCATTCTCTTTTTGATTCATTCATAAGACTTGCCATCGCATTCATTAGATTCTTTTGCACAACTTCACAGCCAGTCCTCAACCTATATATTAATAGTTTAGTCTTTTATTCTATCATCGCAATTTATTTTACAGCACTTTATTTACCATCGCATTTTATCCTTTATCACAATTTACTTTCACCGCATTCTACTTTTCTGCAAACACCATTCATTATTCTTTATGTTAACTGGTCGCATATACCACATTAGTATCGCATTTAAACATAACAATCCCCGTGTTCGACCTCAGGTCAATCTAAGAAACTTGCGTTGGAATTATACTTGGTTCCAGGGCAAGAAAACTTGTGACACGCACTACACGAACGCATACTACGAAGCATATCATCATCATCGCATACATTTAGAATGTAGTATTGCATATCTTTATCGCAAAGCAACTTAAGCGCATAGAGCCATCAACATTCATTCATTCATTTTAAATCATTACAAGTTTTTGGCAATAGATATAAGATATAGATAAAGATAAAAAAAAAATCGTCTACCAAGTTTTTGGCGCCGTTGCTGGGGACAAGAACTTGAATCATTCATAAGCAATGCATAAGATAAAGAAAAAAGATATAAAATTTTTATTAACAACTACGGCAGTACATATTGCGCTAACAATAAACCTTTTAATTTTCTTTGCAACTTTCGACCTCTATGCACTGCCATTCCTTTGGTAAGGGAAGAAGCAGGAGTCACATGAGCAAAAGACACGATCCTGAGTCCAACTACGACCCAGAGATTGAAAGAACGTTCCGAAGAAGACAGAGAGACAACCGCCAACAACAAAAAGAAAGAAATCCTAGAATGGCGGAACAACTGAAAGAAAGAGCCACAAACGCAAACAACATCATGGCAAACCCTATTCTCCTAGCGAATGACCGCAGTAGACCCATCCAGGACTATGCATCGCCTAACCTCTATGATTTCTCCCCAGGAATCATGAGGCCAGCTTTGGACGGATCGAGGTTTGAGATGAAGTCGGTTATGTTGTAGATGATTTAGACAGTCGGACAGTTTGGTGGAAGGCGTGGCGAGGATCCGAACGCCCATCTCCAGAGTTTAATCGAAATCTGTAACACTTTTGTGTTCCCAAATATCTCAGCTGAAGAGGTTCGCCTAACGTTGTTCCCATTTTCGTTATGCGATCAAGCAAGAAAATGGGCATATTCTCTTGAACCAGGGGAGATAACCTTGTGGGAACAAGTTGTAGAGAAGTTCATGAAGAAATACTTCCCTCCTACCGAGAATGCAAGAAGGAGGAAGTTGATTACGAATTTTGAACAGGAAATTGACGAATCGCTGAGTAATGCCTGGGCGAGGTTTAAGAGATTAGTGCGAGATTGTCTGCACAATGGCTTACCTGACTGTCTCCAGATGGAGATATTTTATCACGGTTTGAACCTGCATCGTAGACAGCTGCCAATGCGGCAGCAGCTAGTGGTCTGCTTGACAAAACTTATGATGAGGCGAAAAATATCCTTGATCACATTTTGAAGAATCAAGAAGATTGGTACGAAAGCAATCAACGACTAAAAATTCGAAAAGGTGACGTAAACAATGGGGCCATCGCATCTCTACAAAATCAAAGGAATGTGATGATCAATCTATTACAGGGCATCCAATCAACAGCCTTGGAATGCAAAGAGGGCAGGTCAACGCAATTGATCAGACGAGCACGAGTTGTACCACTTATGAAGAATCACATCTGATGGAAGAATGTCCGAGGAACCCGCAGTATACTTTGTAAAGAACAATCCTTTCTCTAACACATACAACCCCGGGTGGAGAAACCACCCCAATTTCGCTTGGAAGAATACCCAACAACAAAATTATCAACCTATGGCACAAAAAGAACGACCGCTAGGATTTTTCCAGCAAACGAACGGTCAACTGCAACATCAAGCCAGCAGCTCGCAAGCACCATCATCTTCCTCTCTAGAGAGCCTATTAAAGCAGTATATTGAGAAGAACGAAACGATCCTCTAGAACAAGGCGACTTCTATCCGCAATCTAGAGATCCAAATAGGACAGATTGTGGGAGAGCTGAGAAATAGACTG
Source organism: Benincasa hispida (assembly GCF_009727055.1). Taxonomy (NCBI): domain Eukaryota; kingdom Viridiplantae; phylum Streptophyta; class Magnoliopsida; order Cucurbitales; family Cucurbitaceae; genus Benincasa; species Benincasa hispida. The sequence goes on along the minus strand of NC_052357.1, from coordinate 78,066,758 downwards.
CAAGGGACGTTGCCAAGCTCAACTGAGCTCTCTCACAACCCGGGGAATACAAGGAAGAAACAATGCCTAACAGTCTCCCTGCGAAGCGGAAAAATGATAGTGGAAAAAAAGAAGGAGCCAAGTAGGACTAATCCAATTGCGATGAAATCTAAGAACCTGTTGACATAGAATGAACCAGAAGAGCCTAAAACGATGGAACCAGAAGTTTCGTCCACTTCTAAGCCTATAGAACACGGAACTGTGAAGGTACAACTACCACCATTCCCGCAAAGACTTAAGAAGAAGCAAAATGATGAATTGTAGTATCATCGCTTCATGGAAATGTTAAAAAATTTACACATCAACATCCCTTTTACAGAAGCGATAGAACAAATGCCAAAATATGCTAAGTTTTTTAAGGACATGGTGACAAAGAAAAGAAGCGCGGGAAAGTTCGCAACGATGGCGTTAATGCAAGAGTAAAACACCATAATACCACCAAAGATGCGCGACCCAGGAAGTTTCACGATACCCTGCTCTATTGGCAGGATTGATATCGGTCAAGCGCTATGCGACCTTAGGGCCAGTATAAATTTTATGCCCCTTTCAGTCTTCAGACAGTTGAATGTGGGGCAACTGATGCCCACAACGGTGACTCTCCAGCTTGCGGACAGGTCCCTAGTTCACCCTGAGAGAAAGTTGAAGGATGTCCTGGTCTCAATTGATAAATTCATTCTACCGGCAGACTTCATCATTCTTGAACTTCGAAGCAGACAAAGATGTGCCCATCATATTGGGATGACCATTTTTATCTACTGGTCGTGCCCAAATCAATGTATACAAGGGACAGATCATGATGAGTATAAATGGGAAGAAGCTCAGGTTTAACATAATCAAAGCCATGAAGTATCCGGAAGATGAAGACATATTCGATTTTAATAATGAACACTGTTGTAATGAAGAAGAGGAGTTCGAAGAAGAAGATGAAAGAAAGGATGCGACCGCATCCATAGAAACCTACAATGTGATCATGGAAATAGCAAACAAAGAAGAAAAGTTGAATTTGAATGAAGAGAGAAAAACACAAAAACCATCATTGGAACAACCACCTGCAGTGGAATTAAAAACTCTGCCAAATCACGTGAAGTATGTTTTCCTTGGGCAAAATGAAACCTTGCCAGTGATAATTTCCTCTGCGCTACAAGAAGAACAAGAAAATGCGCTGCTTAGCATCTTGAAGAAGTACATAAAAGCAATCGGGTGGACACTAGCAGATATAAGAGGATTTAGCCCAACATACTGCATGCACAGGATACGTCTCGAAGAAAACCAAAAAGGGTCTATGGAACCTCAACGCAAACTGAACCCTGTGATGAAGGAGGTTGTGAAAAAGGAGATAATTAAATAGTTGGACGCAGACATCATATACCCAATCGCCGATAGCACGTGGGTCAGCCCCGTGCAATGCGTGCCCGAAAAGGGAGGAATGACGGTAGTCTTAAAAGCAAACAATGAGTTAATACCAATAAGGACCATCACTGGTTGGCGGATTTGCATGGACTACCGCAAGCTCAATGCGGTGACGAAGAAGGACATTTCCCCTTGCCTTTTATTGACCAGATGCTAGACCGCCTAGTAGGAAATGATTACTTATGTTTTCTGGACGGGTATGCGGGCTACAACCAAATAATGATCACTCCTGAAGACCAAGAGAAAACCACATTCACCTGCCCATACAGAACGTTTACTTTTCGCCGCATGTCATTTGGATTATGCAATGCGCCGAGAACATTTCAGAGGTGTATGATGGCTATCTTCTCTGAGTATCTCGAGGATTCAGTGGAAATTTTTATGGATGATTTCTCGGTTTACGGGCAAATGTATGAAGTCTTTCTGAACAACTTGGAGAAGATATTAAGGAAATGTGAAGAGAAAAATCTTGTGCTGAATTGGGAGAAGTGCCACTTTATGGTGAACGAAGGTATTGTGCTCGGGCACAAGGTTTCCAAGGAAGGGCTGGAGGTGGATAAAGCAAAAATTGAGGCCACTGAAAAGCTTCCACCTCTAGCAAATGTAAAGGTTGTCAGGAGTTTCATGGGACATACAGAATCTTACCACCGTTTTGTGAAGGACTTTTCGAAGATAGCTCGACCATTGAGTGCGTTGCTAGAGGCCGACAGAAATTTTGACTTTGATACACAGTGCCTCAACGCATTCAGAATACTGAAGAACGCATTAATTACCGCACCTGTGTTGATCGCACCAAATTGGACAAAGCCGTTTGAGGTAATGTGTGATGCTAGCAGTTATGCGATGGAGGCAGTGCTAGCACAAAAGAAAAAACAATGCTACACCCCATTGCATATGCGAGTAGAACATTGAACCCTGCCCAAACGAATTACACTACCACTGAAAAGGAACTTCTTGCGGTGATCTTTGCACTGGAAAAATTTAGAACTTACTTGCTGGGATCCAAAGTGATAGTTCACACCGACCACTCGGCAATCAAATATTTAATGACCAAGAAAGATGCAAAGCCGAGGTTAATCTGATGGGTTCTCCTCCTCCAAGTATTCAACATGGAAATATTTAACTGCAAGGGGACGGAGAACTAGGTTATGGACAACCTATCAAGATTAGAAAATCCGGAAGTAGATCGCAATCAGTCGGAGGTGAACACATCCTTTTCTGATGAGCAGCTGTTCAAACTTGAAGAATTACCATGGTACGCAGATGTTGTCAATTACCTGGTCTGTGAGCAATTTCCGGAAAACTAACCCACCAAAAGAGGCGGCTTATGCATGAATGTAAATCCTACTATTGGGACGAGGCGAATCTTTACAAGAGGGGGTCAGACCAGATCTTGCATCTATGTGTACCAGATACTGCTTATCAGTGCATACTGTCCCAATGCCATGACTCGCCTTATGGTGGACACTTTGGAGGTCAACGCACAGCAGCAAAAGTGTTACAAAGTGGGTATTTTTAGCCAACTTTATTCAAGGATGCACGATACTATTCTATGAGATGCGACAAGTGCCAACGCATGGGAAACATTTCATAGAAGAATGTGATGCCAATGAATATTATATTAGAATTGGAACTCTTCGACGTATGGGGCATAGACTTCATGGGACCATTTCCACCATCAAATGGTCACAAGTACATTCTGTTGGTCGTCGATTATGTCTCCAAGTGGGTTGAAGCGGTATCATGCGTCGCAAGCGATGCGACGACAGTCTCCAAATTCTTGCGAAGAAACATTTTTACTCATTTTGGCACTCACGTGCCGTAACAAGTGATGAAGGCTCCCACTTTGTCAATGGCGTCATCAACAAACTGCTACTCAATTACAATATCCACCATAAGGTCGCCACTGCATATCATGCACAGATAAACGGCTAAGCTGAGGTGTCTAATAGAGAAATCAAACTGATCTGAGAGAATGTGGTGAATCTTTCACGCAAAGACTGGGCCATGAGCTGGATGATGCCTTGTGGGCATACAGGACCTCCTATAAAACACCTATAGGAATGTCCTCATATACGCTAGTGTTAGGGAAGGCATTCACTTACCACTGGAATTGGAGCACAAAGCACTGTGGGCAGTGAAGAAGCTCAATTTTGATTTGAAGACTGCAGGGGAGGCAAGAAAACTTCAGTTGCTTGAGCTAGACGAATGGAGAATTTAAGCATATGAAAATGCCAAGATCTACAAGGAACGTGCAAAACGTTGGCATGACACACGACTATGCGAAAAGAATCTTCAGGTTGGACAGAAGGTCCTGTTATACAACTCTAAGCTACGACTTTTTCCTGAAAAATTAAAATCACGCTGGTCCAGACTATTTATAATCAAAGAAGTATTCCCGCATGGTGCGGTCGAATTAACCAATGAAGAAGGGACCAACGCATTCAAAGTCAACGAGCAAAGAGTCAAGATGTATCATGGAGGAGACTTGCATCGCGAGAAAACCTCCGTGGACCTGAGGAATTCCTGACTGAAGAAGAAATGAGCAGTCCCTACACTAATATACGATACAAACTCATCAGGGACGCAAATTCTTTTGAAGTATCCTTTTGATATCTTTATTTCATGAACTTATTTTACCTTTTTGTACAAACACTACTCTTTACAACTATCAACTCTGTCTTTCATACTTTTTTTACCCTCTTGATTTTTAGCAATGATCGTAGTGAACGATTGTGGTGGAGCTACGCGATAACATCAAAAATGCGACCAGTTTGTTCAGCCCATCGCAATCGAGGAATCAACCCGCCGCAAAAAAATGGTGCCGGATCACAGATTGGATTGCGAAGCAACCAGAACAAACTTTGGGGCGTTGTATGCTTTCTTTTACTTTTTTCCAAATTTTTGCACTCCTCCATCTCATTTTAATATTGGCCTAATTTTTATCATCGCATCCTCTTTAGTTTGACGCAATCATGGAATTTTGGTTAACTTTATTTTAGTCACCACATTTTCCCCGTACGCAATTATGATTTCAATGATGAAACTCATGCCTTTATTTTCTGACCACATGTCTAGAGTCATTTAATTTTTGGACAGTGCAATTCATGAAAATTTCTAAAAGTAGCGATCCACCAACTTTTCTTTCAAAAGATTTTATTTGAAATTTTCCTTAAGAGGCATCGCATAGAGGCTATTTCAGGTCTATCAACAACGAGGACATTATTGTGTATAAATTTGGGCGGTGCCAGTATTTATTCTTCAATCTTTGCTACTTATTTAGAGAATTCTTGGAAAAAAAATCATAACGTTTGAGATCGGATCCTACTCGGTAGTTGGATTATCTGCATGACACCCATGGTGAGGCAATAGCCAAAACTGAGGTTGATCGTGGATCAACAATAAATCAAGTGATCGCCAACTCCACGCCAAAAGATGTGCATGAGTGTAGACTGAGAAAGAGTGCCTTGCTCGTAGTTGGATGCTCGCATGACCCCATGGGGGCAAGCCAAAATGAAGGCTAGGCACTTGGATCAGTGCAAGGTAAAAAAAATATCTAAACGTCGCAAGGATAAAAATCATCTGGAAACACCTCGGTTGGAAAAAGTTTTGAAATAAATCATGCGATGTCCTGGAAACAAGTAAAGTATTTTTGAAGGTTAAACTTGGGGTCCCTAAGTATTAGAAATATCTTAGGAAGAGACCAAGATAGAAATTAAGAAGATTTTGGTTCATAAATTTTGAATAAGGCACCTCGAGAAATCTAGGTAGGGAAAAGGCGACTAACTCTCTAAAGAAAATCTTTAGTTTAAGCTTGAGAACCAGCATTGTTTTAAATTTGGGCGTGTGATAACGGGTAGAAATGCACGTTATTACAGCGCAGATAAGTAAAACAATGAGAGAATGCGACAGTAAAAATATTCAAAATCATGTCCAAAAGCGTTAAACTGAGAAAATTGCGATCGCATGTGATGCTCAGAATTATGTGGTGGAAATATGGATGATATGCGTTGATGGGATTGCGTTGTGCACTCAAGTTTCCCCAGCGAAATTCAAGTGTAAATTCCTCTGAGTTTCCTGATAAGTACAGGGTCGAACACAGGGACTTGTGAAAATAGATTGCATTGGTAATTTTGATGAAAACTTTGCAGTAAGCGGATAAATAAATAAAATGTTTTGTTTGTTGATTGCGTTGATTAAAGATAAATAAAAAATGTGGCAGAGTTTGAAAAGAGTTGGTAAACAGGAAATGCGATGAATATGCGGTGAACAGGTTGAGAAACGTTTCGGCTAATACTCCCTAGAATGCGTTCATACTTTGCGATCATGCAACATGCATACAATAGTAAACCACCTCTCGGTGTGAATGCTACGGCTTCTAATACTAGAACGCATGCGATATATAGGCGATAAGTCTACAGGGTTTACACATAAACCGCTATTCCTATTTATGCGATGACAAAATGACATCCACACAAATATGTGACCACATAATATCATACCTATTCCTAGGGTGCATGCGATGCAGTGTTGACAAACAGAGCTTATCTCTAAGTCCCTACCTCTTGTTTATGCAAGCCTAATCTTGCTCTTTCGAGTCCAGATTCTAACCTAGCTCTCTCGAGTAACTCTAAAGGGTATTTTGCACAGCATAAAACAAGACAATCGCAAGCAATGAACTTCCTAGGTCATGTTAGCTTAGTTCTTCTCAACTCATTCAACTAGTTTAGCTACTCATGCGTATTAAGAGAGTGAGCAGATGTAGAAATAGAACTTCCATTGAATAGATAAGAAGATGAAGTACAAATAACAATGCAAGTATAATAAAGAGCCTGGTAGCAATTTCTTGCTGCCAGGCATTTACACTATTTCTACTCGTGCTCTAAAGATAATCTCGCTCTCGTGAGAGTCGGCTCGATCTCTACTCTTATGCCCCAAGGTTCCCTCTCGAGTTGTCCTGAGCGATCTCCGGCGCCACCACTCTTCTCTTGCTCCACCTTAAAATGGAAAGGAAATTATGAATAGAAGTAACTGGTTGTAAAAACGGTGAACCCCTCTTCTGAAGAATGCACTTGGTATTTATAGAGCACCCATGGTGAAAGGCAGCTTCTCTCTCCCGGTTGTACAGATGGGACAGCTTTAATTCCTGATTGACGGCTCGAATAATTATCACCGATAAAGCTAAATGTACTTTGTGACCATTATCGACTGTCAACTTAATTTGGATTCAACTGTCATCAACTTTCTATCCCATCGCTCTTAATTGGCCTTTCACCCAGATGTGCCCACCATGTTGCGCTGACCAAGTTGCGGCAATCCTTCTCGGGCGAATGTTTGCGAGCACGATCAACGCAAAGCCTTGCGATGAAGTTGCGCTCGACCAATGAATTCCTATGATCGCAAATTTTGCATTGTGTTAATGCATATTCTGCACAAAAATACAAAAATCAATAGTTCTAATGCGCTAAATGCATGCGACCGCAATATTTACGAAATTGATGCTTAATGGACGCAAAGTAATATATTTCATCAACGCAATCCAACATTGTTTAAGAACTTAACACTATGATAACGTGCATTTCTACTTGTTATCACACCCCCAAGTTAAACAATGCTTGTCCTCAAGCATAAGCTAAAGATTCCTTTACCAAGTCAACCGTAAAGTTCTTTTTCCTAGACTTCTCATGGATACTTCATTCAAATCCTATATATCAGAATTTTCTTAAGTCTTATTCAAGTTTCTTCTTAAAATATTTCTAGGACCTAGGGACTGCAAGCTTAACTTTCAAAAGGACTTTACTAAATTCCGGAACATCGCATGATTTATTTCAAAAAGAAAATTTTCTACCGGGGTGTCAAATGATTTTTATCCTTGCACAAAAAAATTTCTTCATTGCTTATTTTTTTTATTTTTTATTTTTCTGACCTTGTTCTAATCTAAGTGCCTTGCCTTCGTTTTGGCTTACCCCCACGTGTGTCATGCAGACATCCAACTACGAGCAATGCACTCTTTCTCAGACTAAACTCATACCGATTTGGAATTGGAGTTGCGGTCATTTATTTATGCGTTGATCCTGGTAACTTACTTTCGTTTTGGCTTGCCCCCACATGTGTCATGTAGACATCCAACTACAGGTAAGTGCCTTTCAAAACTTAACTCTTATCAACATGGGTTTCCCATTGCGTTGACAGTAGAGTTGTTATTCTTGATTTTTTTTATATATAGAAAATAGCAAGGTCGGAAACAAATACCCAACCCCCAAATTTAAAATGCGGCAATGTCCTCGTTGCCAAAAGATTAAAATAAGTCATGCGATGATCATAGAATGCATTGTAAAGAGAGTTTGAAAGAAAGCTAGCAAACCCCTAACTTCTAGAAATATTTCATGAGGTGACTATCTTAAGATTAACTTGACTCTAATATATACGAAAGAAATAGAAGCATATTTTTCATCATTGAAATCATACTTGGCAAAGAACAAAACACGGTAAACTACTAAATTTATCTATGTCAAATGATTGTAGTGATTAAAGAGGATGCGGTGATAAAACTTGTAAAACTAAAATGCAATGTGATAGCGCAAAATTGGAAATAAAGATAAGGAAGAGTACACCCACAAATTTTGAGTTTTCGCCCGCATTGTATTGACGCATCCATCTTTTCGATGATCTCTCTTCTTTGGATTGCGGTGATGGAGTAAGATAAATACTTTGTCGCGTAACATCTCCGCAATCCAGCGCCTCGATCGTTGCAAGAAAAACAAAGAGAGGGTCACATTATTTTAAACAAAATAAAACTTGTTATCGCATTTCTTTTTATAATAAAGATAGTGACAGTAAAATAAGGATAGATCAGGATTTGAAACGATAGTAAAAATTTCAAGTAGTGAAGAAAGAGTTGAAGAATTGAGGTTTCCAAAAACTTGCGTCCCTGATAAGTTGCGATCATTTGATAACGCAGGGACCACCTACTTCCTTCTTCATTCAAAGTTCTTTAGTTCCACGGAGTCGACTTGGTGATGCCAGTCTTCTCCATGGTATGCCTTTACTCGTTGCCCATTGACTTTGAATATGTTGGTTTCGTCATCATTTGATAATTCTACCGCGCCATGCGGAAGTACTTGTCGAATTACAAACGGTCCGGACCAACGTGACTTTAGCTTTCCCGGGAAGAGTCGCAGACGTGAATTTAAAAGCAAGATTTTTTTCCCGACTTGGAGGTTCTTACCGCATATGCATTGATCATGCCAGTGCTTGGTATGCTTTTTATAAATCTTTGCATTTTCATATGCATTGTTCCTCCATTCTTTTAGCTCGACCAGTTGCATTTTCCGCGTTTCCCCTGCCTTCTTCAAATCAAAATTCAGCTTCTTTACCACCCACAATGCTTTATACTCCAGCTCCAAAGGCAAATGACACGCCTTACCAAATACCAGCGCATAGAGGGACATACCTATGGGTGTTTTAAATGCGGTCCGACATGCCCACAACGCATCATCAAGCTTTGTTGCCCAGTCTTTCCGTGAAGGCTTTACTACCTTCTCAAGTATCAACTTAATTTCTCGATTGGACACTTTAGCTTGATCATTCATTTGCGGATGGTATGCGGTGGCCACTTTGTGGAGAATATTGTACTTGCGCAGCAACTCCTTGATATTGTGATTGATAAAGTGGGATCCTTCATCACTTATGATGGCACAAGGAGTACCAAATCGAGTGAAAATATTTTTCTTCAGGAACTGGGAGTCTATCACTGCATCACTTGCGGCGCATGCTATTGCCTCAACCCACTTGGAGACATAATCGACGGCCAATAAAATATAGTGTTTACCATGCGAAGGGGGGAATGGTCCCATGAAATCAATCCCCCATACGTCGAATAATTCCAACTCCAAGATAGTGTTCATTGGCATTGCATTCTTCCATGAAATGTTGCTTGTGCGTTGGCACTGATCACATTTCTTTGCGTAGTCAGCCGCATCCTTGAATAATGTAGGCCAAAAGAATCCACTTTGGAAAACTTTGGCTGTGGTATGCTACCCTCCAAAGTGCTCACCATATGGTGAGTCGTGGCATTGTGACAATATGCGTTGTTGAGCAACATTTGGTACGCATAACCAAAGAATCTGGTCTGCACCTCTCCTATATAGATTCGGCTCATCCCAATAATAATGTCTACATTCATTCTTGAGCTTCTTCTGTTTATGATAATTGTAATCTTCAGGGAATTGTTCACAAACTAAATAATTGATGATGTCCGCATACCAGGGCAATTCTTCTATATGGAATAGTTGCTCATCCAGGAACACGGCACTCACCTCAGTCTCATTGCGGTCAACTTCAGGATTTTCCAGTCTAGACAAATGATCCGTAACCTGATTCTCTGTCCCCTTCTGGTCAATTATTTCGATATCAAACTCTTGAAGGAGGAGAACCCATCTGATCAACCTCGACTTTGCGTCCTTCTTTGTCATTAAGTATTTGATTGTCGAGTGATCGGTGTGGATGAGTACCTTGGTTCCCAATAGATATGCCCAAAATTTTTCCAACGTAAAAATCACAGTCAAGAGTTCCTTCTCTGTGGTGGTATAATTTGTTTGAGTAGGGTTTAAAGTTTTACTCGCATATGCGATGGGGTACAAAATTATTTTTCTCTTTTGCGCTAAAGCTGCCCCCATCGCATACCCGCTTGCGTCGCACATGATTTCAAATGGCAATGTCCACTCCGGCGCAATCAAGACGAGTGCGGTAATCAATGCATTTTTTAAAATTCTGAATGCGTTGAGGCAATTGTTGTCAAACTAAAATTTTCTGTTACCCTCTAGCAATGCACTTAGTGGTCATGCTATCTTAGAAAAGTCCTTGACGAATCGTCTGTAAAATCCAGCGTTCCCCAAGAAGCTTCACACAGCCTTCACGCTGGTTGGAGGTGGAAGTTTTCCGATTGCATCGATCTTTGCTTTGTCCACCTTCAAGCCATCCTGGGAGACTTTATGTCCCAACACTATACCCTCCTTGACCATGAAATGACATTTTTCTCAGTTGAGCATCAAATTCGTCTCTTCACATCTCTTCAGAATTTTCTCTAAGTTGGCTAGGCAGACTTCATAAGTGTTCCCATAAACGGAGAAGTCATCCATAAATATTTCCACCGAGTCCTCGAGATAATCTGAAAATGTCGCCATCATGCCACCTTCGGAACGTGCTTGGCGCATTACAGAGGCCAAATGGCATGCGGCGAAAAAGCAAATGTCCTATATGGACCAAGGTGATCTGGTCCTTGTCTTGATCTTCAAGGAGCTATCATGATTTGATTGTATCGCAGCATACCCTCTCGCAGGAAGCAGTAAAAAATCTTTCCCTACTAAGTCGGTCTAGCATTTGATTCGATATAAAGGTAGAGGGAAGTGATTCTTTCTTTGTGGCCGCATTTCAGTTTTGCCGGTAGTCCATGCATATGCCCGCCATCTAAGTGATGGTCCCTTTGCGGTACTTAATTCATTGTTCTCATTTGGGACTACAAATCATTCCAACCTTCTTCGGCACACATTGCACGGGGCTGACCTAACATGCTATCTGCTGATGGAGATAATGCCCGCCATCTAGCCATTGATAATCTCCTTCTTGACGACCTCTTTCATCACAGGGTTGAGTTTGCGTTGATTTTCAATCGTTGCTTTGTGGTCGTCTTCAAGACGAATGTGGTGCATGCAGTATGCGGGGCTAATTCCTCTTATGTCAGCGAACGTCTAGCCAATTGCTCGCACATGTTTCTTGAGAATGCTCATCAACGCATTCTCTTGTTCTTTGTTGAACGCAGAGGAAATGATTACTGGCAGCTTCTCATTATGCCCCAAAAATGCATACTTCAAATGGGTTGGTAGGGTCTTCAATTCAAGTGTTGGTGGTTCCACCAGGGAAGGTTGCGTTGTTTTTCGTTCTTCTTTTGGTTTTACGTCTTGCGTTACGATCATTTCTTCTTCTTTATTTATTTATTTTTTTATTTTTTTGCTACGATCGCATTGCAAACAGTAACAGATGTGTTGGCATCCTCTTCTTCACACTCTTCATCAGACTTTTCTTCTTCAATCAAATTCAGGTCATCATCAAAATCTTGCAAGTCTTCTTCATCCGGGAATTTCATGGCACGAATTATATTAAATTTGAGCTTCTGTTCTTTTATACTCAAAGTGATTTCACGTTTGTGCACATCAATTTGAGCATGACCCATTGATAGAAAAGGTCGCCCTAAAATGATGGGCACATCTTTGTCGGCCTTGTAGTCTAAAATGATGAAGTCAGCTGGCAAAATAAATTTATCAATCGTGATCAGCACATCTTTCACCTTACCTTCTGGATGAACCAGAGATCTGTCAGCGAATTGGAGAGTCACTGATGTGGGCACAAGTTGCCCCACATTTAATTGTCTAAAAATTGACAGCGGCATCAAATTTATGTTGGCCTCTAAGTCACACAAAGCTTGCCCAATATAGAGTCCTCCTATGAAGCAAGGAATAGTTGAAGCTCCTAGGATCGCTCATATTCGGTGGGATAATAGATTTGGAACTTTGTGTTAATGCCACCGTGGCAAATTTTTCAACGCCTCTCTTTTTAGTTACCATGTTCTTCAAAAACTTGGCAAAGGCAGTCATTTTCTCAATCGCTTCACTGAAAGGAATGTTAACATGTAATTGCTTTAACATAGATAAGAAGCGTTAGTAATGTACCTCTTTGTTTTTCTTCTTCCTTAACCTCTGAGGGAAGGGTGGTAACTGAACTTTCATGGTTCCCGTTTCATTTGACTTTGAGGTCGACGCAACCTCAGGTTCTACTGCTTCATTTTCTCTTTCTTCTTCTTACATTACCGCAATCCCAGGCTCAGTTGCGATGAAGGTTGTTCTACTCTGCTTCTTCTTTTCTCCCTCCACAGTCTTTCCACTGCGCAATGTCACAATCTGACAATGCTTCTTACCTGATCCCACTGGGTTGTGTGGAAGTTCGGTTGAACTTGACAATGCCCCTTGCGGTCTACTTTTCAGCTCACTCGTAATCTTGCCCATTTGCACTTTGAGGTTGCGGATGGACGTAGCCTGACTTTGAAGCACTGTCTCGTTTTTCTCTATATATTGCTTCAATAGGCTCTCCAGAGAGGAGGATTGCGGTGGTTGTTGTGAGCTACTTGCTTGGTTGCTCTATTGACCGTTGTTGCATTGGAAGAATCTTGGTGGCCCTTCTTTTTTAGCCACAGATTGAAACTTTTGTTGTTGATTCTTCCAGGCAAAATTGGGGTGGTTTCTCCACCTGGGGTTGTAAGTGTTTGAAAAGGGATTATTCTTTACAAAATATACAGACTGTGGATTTTGCGGGCAATCTTCCATCGCATGCCCATCACTGTAAGTTGCACACCTTGCGGTGTTTTGACTTATTGCGTTGATTTGCCCACCTTGCAGTGTTGGGTTGCTGATCACCATTCCTTGGATCAAATTCATCATTGCGGTCATTTGGTTTTGTAATAAAACAATGGCACCGTTATTTGCGTCAGAATCTTTAAGTCTCAATCTCTGGTCACTCTTTCTCCAGTCTTCATGGTTCTTGGAGATGCAGTCCAGGATATTCTTCGCCTCATCGTAATTTTTGTCAAGCAGACCACCAGCGACTGCCGCATGGGCAGCAGTCTGCGAAGCGGGATTCAAACCATGACAGAAAATTTCCATTTGAAGGTAGTCTTGCAACCCATTATGCGGACAATCCCGGACCAACCTTTTAAACCTCGCCCAAGCATTGTTGAGCACTTCGTCCNCATTTGAAGGTAGTCTTGCAACCCATTATGCGGACAATCCCGGACCAACCTTTTAAACCTCGCCCAAGCATTGTTGAGCACTTCGTCCATGTCTTGTTCAAAATTAGTAATAAGCTTCCTTCGTCTTGCGTTCTCGGTAGGTGGAAAATACTTCTTCATAAACTTCTCCACCACCTGCTCCCAAGATGTGATCTTCCCTGGTTCGAGCGAATAAGCCCATTTCCTAGCCTGATCATAGAGAGAAAATAGGAATAATGTTAGTCGAACTTCTTAAGCAGAGATGTTGAGGAACACAAAAGTATTGCAGATTTCAATAAAAATTCGGAGGTGGGCATGCGAATCCTCGCCACGCCTTCCTCCAAATTGACCTGCAGTCTGAATCATCTGCAACATCACCGGTTTCACCTCGAATCTACTTCCGTCAAGGGCAGGCCTCATGATTCCCGAAGAGAAATCGTAGAGGTTTGGCGATGCATAGTCCCTAATGGGTCTATTGCGATCGTTTGCAAACAGAATTGGATTCGCCATGACATTTTTATCATTTGGTGCTCCACCTCCAGGCTGCTCCGCCATCTCTTCTTTATCGGATTGTGGTTGCTGTTGGCGATCTCTCAATCTTCGTCTAAAAGTCCTCTCAATCTCCGGGTCGTAATTCACCAGAGATTGAGAGTCCTACAAAGAAATCAAAAAATTACCGTTAACAAACTATTTTGCCGAAGTCCCCGGCAACGGCGCCAAAAACTTGATGCTCGAAATTATGTGGTGGAAAGATGGATGATATGCGTTGATGGGATTGCGTTGTACACTCAAGTTTCCCCAGCGGAATTCAAGTGTAAATTCCTCTGAGTTTCCTGGTAAGTCCAGGGTCGAATATAGGGACTTGTGAAAATAGATTGCGTTGGTAATTTTGATGAACACTTTGCGGTAACCGGATAAATAAATAAAGTGTTTGGTTTGTTGATTGCATTGATTAAAGATAAATAAAAAATGCGGCGGAGTTTGAAAAGAGTTGGTAAACAGGAAATGCGATGAATATGCGGTGAACAGGTCGAGAAAGGTTTCGGCTAACACTCCCTAGAATACGTTCATGCTTTGCGATCATGCAAAATGCATACAATAGTAAACCACCTCTCAGCGTGAATGCTATGGCTTCTAATACTAGAATGCATGCGATATATATGTGATAAGTCTATACGGTTTACACATAAACCACTATTCTTATTTATGCGATGACGAAATGACATCCACACAAATATGCGACCACATAATATCATACCTATTCCTAGGGTGCATGCGATGCAGTGTTGACAAACAGAGCTTATCTCTAAGTCCCTATCTCTTGTTTATGCAAGCCTAATCTTGCTCTTTCGAGTCCAGATTCTAACCTAGCTCTCTCGATACATTAGGTTCTTTCTTTAGACTCTCTCTCGAGTAACTTTAAAGGGTATTTTGCACAACATAAAACAAGACAATCGCAAGCAATGAACTTCCTAGGTCATGTTAGCTTAGTTCTTCTCAACCCATTCAACTAGTTTAGCTACTCATGCGTATTAAGAGAGTGAGCAGATGTAGAAATAGAACTTCCATTAAATAGATAAGAAGATGAAGTACAAATAACAATGCAAGTATAATAAAGAGCCTGGTAGCAATTTCTTGCTGTCAGGCGTTTACAATATTTCTACTCATGCTCTAAAGATAATCTCGCTCTCGTGAGAGTCAGCCCGCTCTCTGCTCTTACGCCCCAAGGTTCTCTCTCGAGTTGCCCTGAGCGATCTCCGGCGCCACCACACTTCTCTTGCTCCACCTTAAAATGGAAAGGAAATTATGAACAGAAGCAACTGGTTGTAAAAATGGTGAACCCCTCTTCTGAAGAATGAACTTGGTATTTATAGAGCACCCATGGTGAAAGGCGACTTCTCTCTCCTGGTTGTACAGATGGGACAGCTTTAATTCCTGATTGACGCACTGAATGATTGTTACCGATAAAGCTGAATGTACTTTGTGACTGTTATCGACTGTCAACTTAATTTGGATTTGACTGTCATCAGCTTTCTATCCCATCGCTCTTAATTGGCCTTTCACCCAGATGTGCCCACCATGTTGCGCTGACCAAGTTGCGGCGATCCTTCTCGGGCGAATGTTTGCGAGCACGATCAACGCAAAGCCTTGGGGTGAAGTTGCGCTCGATCAATGAATTCCTATGATTGCAAATTTTGCTTACGTTAATGCAATATTCTGCACAAAAATACAAAAGTCCAATAGTTCTAATGCGCTTAAACTTCATGCGACCGCAATATTTACGAAATTGATGCTTAATGGACGCAAAGTAATATATTTCATCAACGCAATCCAACATTGTTTAAGAACTTAACACTATGATAACGTGCATTTCTGCTTGTTATCAGCATGCGACCATCACATAAATGCAGTTAATTTACTTATTTTGTGTAGGAAAAATTTATTGGCGCATGTAAAATTGCGATCCAAGAAATTAGGTGTCTACGCGCATTGAAAGATTGCGATCGTATGAGGTCGTGAGAAGTTGCTCAAAGAGGTGGCCGCATAAAGATTATGCATCAAGGTGACAGCATAATAAATCATGATGGGACGGAAAGCTGATGATGGTTGAATCTGAATTTAGTTAACAAGTCGTTAATGCCACACTGTAGCAAGTACACTCAACTTTCGATGACCTTTAATCGACGCATCAGAGCAAGAGATTTAATGACCACCCATCATTGCAGTCATTTGAGAGAAAGGTTGCTTCACCTTGAGCTCTATAAATACCGGAGGCCACCATTGTAAAAGGGTTAAGAAGTTAGATCATATAGAAGATAGATAGTCGTTAGTTTGTTCATACTTATACTTAAAAGACGGAGACGAGCCAAGAGAAGAAGATGCCGAGAGATCATTCCCGGATAGCTCGAAAGACTGCCGGGAAGTGCTACAAAAGGAGAGAGGGGCAACACTTGCGAAAGCAAGGATATTCATCTGGGCAGAGTTGGAGTGAAAAAACAGTGTAAAAGGCCACGAGAAGCAAGGCATTACTATCGGGCTTCTTATCTCTACATTCTATTGCTATTATATATTCTGCATTTAATTTATAGACAATGGAAACCTCATTTCAACTTATGTTCAATCTCTCCATACTTTGCATGAGTAGCTAAATTTCCGAATGAGTTGAGAAGCACTTAACTAGCATGACCTAAGATTTACACTTTATGCGATCATTTTGTCTTATGTATGCGTCATTCACCCTTTAGAGATACTTGAGAGAGTAGTCTAAAGATAGAATCTAGGCTTAAGAGCATCAGATTAGAACCGCATAAGCAAGAGATAGAAACTTAGACATAAGTTCTGTTTGCTATCACGCATCGCATGCACCCTAGAAATAGGATATGATAGTATGCGGTCACCTTGTGTATATGTGCATCATTCATCATCGCGGAGACAAGAATAGAGGCTTAGACATAAGTCCTATCGACATTTTCGTATACATCACATGCGTCCTAAGAACAGGAATTATGGCATTTGCATTGCGAGATGACATGTTGTTATTTATATGTAGCATGATCGCATAACTTGAACGCAATCTTAGGAAGTATTAGCTAAACCCCTCCTCAACCCGTTCATCGCATATTCATTGTAATTCTCGATTTCAACAATTATTTACTCGAATCTGTCGCATAGGAAATATTCTTTATCAAAACATCATCCAACTTATTTGTTTTCGCCACCGCAAAAGAACCAAAATTTACTGTCGCATATTAACTCAGTAGTCCCTGTGTTCGACCCTGGACTTACCAGGAAACCTAGTGAGATTTATACTTGGGTCTTATTAGGAAAACTTGCATATGCAACACATAACACATCACCGCAACTTCACATCATAATTGTATCACATTTACAACGCATCACTTACCTGATTTGGCTAATTTATGAGGCTTCCATTTATCTCAGGACATTGAAATGGTTCCTCATGTTAAGTACATGTTCCCTAATAGACGATCCTTTAGCCATCCGCGCGCTGAAGATGAACTTAATAGCATCATGCATGGCTTGTGAGGAAGGTTTTTCAAATATGTCACACAATGATTCCATGATATGGATATTTGCCTTATCATTGGCCTTCAGATAAGCCTACCAAAATATAGATATTTACCTTATCATTGGCCTTGGTCCACCTCTCATAAGCATCACGAATACTTCGTGATGCGTTGTGCCCAGGGGCTGGAAGACATTCCTCCGTTAAAACGAATTTGAGGTCATCCACTACCAAAACCATATTCATCGTATTTTTCCAAGTTATATAATTTTTTCTAGTTAATTTTTTGGCACCAAGCAAAGTAACAATTGAGCTAGACATGCTGATACAAAACAAATTACTTATATTAGAAACTTGTGCAAAAATTCATTTTTCCTTTTAATTCAACCAGTTTAGCAAAAAAAAAAAAATAATGAACCAAATATTATTTATTTTGCAATGATACATTCAGTGATTTACAATAAATGCCACCTCAGGATGTACAGTTATTCCTTATCACTGAAGTGAGACACTTTCAATCAAATATTATCCCAAGATAACTCCTTATTCATATAATATTTAATTACTATTCATTTGGTCAATAAATCATTAACTTCCTTAATGCTTTATCATAAGTGTAACCTTTCATTTTCAACCCTATAACCCGGCCCAAACAGTCTGCCTCAGAGAAGAACATGATTAGAACAATTGATCATAGTGATCTTATCCATTTCTAGAGTTTGATACATACTTTTCCCATACACCTTCCTAAGGGGACGTTCCTAGGGCACCACGAGGATGAGCACGAAAATGACGTTTCAAACCAATGAAGGAGACCGCAGGATGTGTTCACATCCTGATCCCACTTACTATAAATACTTTCTCCATTCACCTTGACATTGAACAATGCAAATATCTTCCTAAGGGAGGGTGTGCCTAGGGCACCACGAGGTCAAGCATGAATCTCACCTTGTAAACTTTTAGGGAGAACGTGGGTGGAGAAACGACATATTATATACATCTTTTTCCTCTCACTAAGTGTTTTGCAAAAGATAGGTTTATTATCTTAGTAATATCCGGCTAATCAATTCTTAGATAAGTACATGTTAATTTGCTCCATATAATGCTTATATTGAATATTTTAACAATATGTGATCTCATTCATTAAACTCTTTAACAAAATTGATCACTTATTGCATGCTTATAAAATATTTGCCCAATTCATCTTCCAAGTCGGTTCCCAAGTAGAGGTATTTCATTTTCGCCAACTTAAAAACCTCAGCCTAACGATCCTTAAACAAAGTTCCCTTATGAGCAATCATTTTATAAATTTAATCTTTTAATCATGGTTCATTTTAATCCTATTAAAACAAATCAAAAGATTAACCTATTTCTAATCTCATAAGAAACGTGTTTAACATAAGTCTAGGTGAATTAATTTTTAACCATTTAAAATTAATTTTTACCTATGTTTGCATGCAACTCTTGATTATAGATTTTAATTCTAATTTCTTTACTTTTATAACCATTATAAAACAATTAAAAATAAAATCTATAAGTTTGCATTTGGTGAAATTGATTAAAATATAACGCTTATATTAATCTAAGTAATGTCATGCTCATAAATTCATTTTTCATTGTAAAATATAATTCTTATATAAACAATCATTAAGCATCATCAACCATCATGCCATCATACATTATAACAATTATGATATTGCATAATGCAAGAACATGCTTAATTTACCATATATCTAGATAATGTAATATTTATATTAAGATGCATGAGCATGCTAATTTAATCATGCATCCAAAAATGTAACATTTATAGTTAGATATGATGCATGAACATGTTTATCCTAAGGTGGGATTTTAAACCTAAATGGTATACATTATGCACCATTCAAAACTAATTTAAATCATACATCTCATGCATAATTAAATTAATCAACAATTATTTGAACTAATTTTCGGCACCCTATAGAGGAATTAATCAATTAAATTAATATAACATTTATACTAATTTGATTCATTAAATAAAATTAAGTTACATAAGAAAAATTAGGGCAAAAGACAACTTCTTCTTCAGCTCCTCGCACGTCACACAAGTCATCTGGTCCTCGGAACACTGCAACGCAGAGGCGTTAGTGTCGCAACGCAACGAACGCTGCACGTCGCCTCGCCTTCGCAACATTGCAACGCTATGATTGCAGCATTGCGAAGCTGCAAAGCAAAATGCCCAAATTTTGTGATTTTCAGCTTTAAACATCTCTGAAAGCCTCCATTTCTCTCCAATTTCCTCAACAACTGATGATCTTTCAATCGATAAGGACTTACATACTTGAAGTAAGAAATTAAATGCCTAAAAACCCTGGACCCTTACATTTTAATCAAGATAAAATGCAAAATCTATGTGCCAAAAATCGTAAACATCCAATATTGCAAACCAACATTCAAACATTTCAAATGTACAACATCAAACTCACTTCTAAGCTAGATTTTGTTTCAAAAAAACAAACCAAAAATTGAAAATATAAGAAAATTGGCTTTGATACCAATTGAAGGGATAAAATCCTGAGCGAAACCGCGTGAACGCCTTGCATTTCGATTTTTTGGTTTATAAGAAACAAAATACAACATTGAGCATAATAAGATAGAAGATAAACATATTTAATTCAGCATGCTTTTAAAGAGAATGGAAGAGAAGGAAAAACAATTTATAACTTCATAAATCCTTTTGTCTTCACAAAAATCCCAAGTTTTTTTCCGAAACGTATCTCCATCGAACAATGAACACCACCGTAAGAGAGACCTCGATATTCTCTTGGAATCCAAGGGTAGAAGTGTGGTCTCTAACCCTTGGAGGAGGAAGATGAATAGAGAATGGTGGAGAGGAGAAATTATTGAGAATTTTTTAGAGAATTTGGAGGCTAGTTTTCACAAAAATGAATCCTCTTATTTAATTTATGCAAAAGAAACAATTTATATGGAGAAAGGTTTTCCCTTTATCCAAGTATTTTCATATTTTCCCTTAGTGCTCAATTAATCAAATAACATTTATTTGATTAATTAGCAAACCTAATAAATAACTACATATATTAAATCTAATTTGATGTACATAGTGAAGGAATCTCGATATGAAGAGATCCTTGAGCGGAAGCGGATCATCCAAATTTCATTATTTATTGAATACAAAATTTACAGTAAACAACAAGAGATATGCATTTAACAATTGAATTACAGCATGTTATTGCAAAGAAAAATAGCTTTTAAGAAACCTCATCTTTGAAGAATCTTTCTTCTAGTAATCCCTCGTACAAGCCACAAATAAAACTCCTTCCTCGCAGATCTCCTTCTTCACACACAGACACTACCAATCGAGAACCCTCTGTATTCTCTTTTGGGATTAAAGGATTCAAGCAGGAGCTGTGTGCTTTGCTTGAATCCTTGGAAGAGGGAAGGAGAATGCGAGGATGAGAGGGAAGATTTCTCAGAGAACTTTTCTTTTAGATTGTGGACCGATCGAGAAGATGAGCCCCTCAACTTCTTTTATCACTTGTTAGTTTTCTTTGAGAGAATGTGGGGAGGGAGTTATAACTCCTTCCCTTTTATTAATTTAAAATAAATTATTATATATAATAATAATAACAACAACATATAGCCTATAGTTGTATATTGCATCAAATACAACATAAACTATAGATTTAATTCTCTCTCAACTATACATGACAATTAATATAAATCATATGTATACGAATCTCATCCATATAAATGATGTTTGGATCATATCCAAATATTTTATTCCTCTCAATATAAATCATATTTATATTTAGTTACATGAATCTCATTCATATAATTGGTATTTGAATCATATTCAAATTCTTCTCATAATGTGTCAAATACATTATAATTAATTATATCATATATAATAATTCCCTCAATTAATTTGAACACTTCAAATCAATCCAAAGATTAAATCCTTGTTGAGCTACAGTGGGGACCTTATGGACCTTTAGATTGAAGCACCAACGGTACTCGAATAAATAATTAAACTCTTTAATTAAATTACCCAACATCCGTTAACTTCCGGTCACTCCACTAAAGACCGACAGCTGCACTCTTCGCATTACAGATAAATTTCTGTGTCTATTGGATATAACCAATCAACAGCGCGATGATCTTTCACAAATTGCTCGTAAGTACAGTTGGGCCTTTTATCACTTAGAGCTTAGGAGCCGTGCGAGATGAAAGTCTCATGCACGATTTTGAATGAGAGAAAGAAGTGAGGAATCCTTTTTCGACTCTCACTCTCCCAATACCAAAAATCTTCACGACTTTCAGTATCTTATCAATGGCTTCCCTTGCATTGCCCTTGCTTCGACCCATTAGTCTCAGCTGTATTCGGTAGCGGGGAGTGAATGAACGAAAGAGCGCACCTTATGAGCTGTAAGCAACTAACTAGTAGGTTTCGTTTCAGGACTTATCCTAAAGAATGACCAATGGAACCGACCGTATCAAAGTAGTGATCTCTTGGCATAGCTGAAACTCGATGTTTACCGTTTTGCCCTTATAGTTACATCTAACTCCTTAAGTACCACTGATTCCTCTAATGAACAATAAGTCATAGTCCCACTATGACCAAGTCCTCTCGAGCAAGGAGAGGGTGTGACCACTATGTTCAAGACTCGGAATCAGCCCTTAAGGGAGCAATTTATTTATTTGCCCCTGCATCAGGGAAGGAGTGAATTCCGTCTTGTGTAACTGAGTTCTCAGCTCCCCAATCAGATGAATTCCCAAAATGGTAGGCTTGTTGAGTTGGCAATTTGGCCATTCTCACCCATACAAATCAAAGGACCGCTTTCATGAGCAGGAGTTCATAACTCACTCAAGATCGAGGTTATGTCACCTATGGTCATCCTAGTGAAATGTAAGTCTCTATTATTAACGGCGTTATATAAAGAGACTAATCATTTCGTTGTCTGGTCTTATACAAAATCTTTGTATAAGATACCCCCGCTCGCATGTCTCCACATGATTGATCGGGATCAGATCATTTGTAGCACTTTACAACACTTATAACACCTACAAAGCGGGCCGTATCCGTAGTATCACCAAGATAAGGTCCCCACCTTATCCATCTACTATAGACCATTTATGTTATTATTTAAACAAGATCCACTTGTATGTCTCTATATACTTGTTTAAATTACATGAAATAACCTCGGATCTTAGTTTATTGGATTGAGTATATGTTTATAAAATAATAATTATTTTATTAACAACAATATGTTTATACAGAGTTTATAAACTATGAGATTACAAGGAGATTTAGGCACCCTTCCAACAATCTCTCACTTGTTCTAAAGCTTAGGGAGACTAATGTACATTCAAATAAAGTACACAATACAATAAACTAGGGAATACTCTATACCCCAGTAACATCTCCCACTTACCCTAGACAATGTGTCGCTCGTTGACCCAGACTTTCTTGATAACCCTCGAACATTTTAGCCGTGAGAGTCTTTGTAAACGGATTAGCAATTGTGTTCCAACGCGATCTTTTTGACAATCATATTATTGCGATGAAAAATCTCCCAAATCAAATGATATTTCCATTCTATGTGCTTGCCTCTTCAGTGACTCCTAGGTTCCTTAGAATTTTCCACAGCACCACTTTTATCACAATAAAGTGTGTTGGGCAAAGACATATTTGGAAAAACTTCCAAATCAGTAAGGAACTTCCTAAGCCAAACAGCCTCTTTAGCAGCTTCTCAAGTAACTACGTATTCGTCTTCCATAATGGAGTCTGCGATGCATCCTTGCTTGATGCTTCGTCATACTATAACTCCTCCATTCAGAGTGAACACTGTCCCTGATGTAGATTTCTTAGAATCCCGATCAGTCTAAAAGTCAAAGTCTGTGTATCATGTAAGAATCAAATTCTTATCTCCATACATGAGCATATAGTCCCTCATTCTCCGAAGATATTTAAGGATCGTTTTAACCGTTGTCCAGTGATCTAATCTTGGATTGAACTGATATCGATTGACAATCCCTACTGCATAGCAAATGTCAGGTCTAGTACATAACATTGAATACATAAGGCTACCAATAGTCGATGCATAGGGAATCCATCTCATTTCCTCAACCCTTTGAGGAGTCTTAGGATACTATTCCTTAGACAACAATTCCAGGCCTGAAAGGTAATAAACCTTTTTTGGAATTGTGCATCAAATATCTGACAAGCATCTTGTCAATATACGATGCTTGAGACAAGGTCAACCTTTTGTTCTTACGATCCCTTATAATCAAGATTCCTAGAAAAAATTGCGTCTCTCCCAAATCTTTCATTTGGAATTGGGCGGCTAGCCATTTCTTAACATCAGTCAGAAAACCTACATCATTCCCAATGAGTAGGATATCATCCACATACATCACGAGAAAAGCTACTGAATTGATGATTTTCTTGTAAACACAAGGCTCATCAACATTCAGATCAAAGCCATAAGATTTAATCGCAGTATCAAATCTTATATTCCAAGATCGAGATGTTTGTTTCAGTCCATAAATGGACCGATTAAGCTTACAAAAATTTTGCTCTTGATCTTATTCAATGAATTCTTCTGGTTGAATCATGTAGATGGTCTCTTCAAGATTACCATTCAAAAAGGCAGTCTTGATGTCCATTTGCCATATCTCATAGTCATAATATGTAGCTATGTACAAGAGAATCCTGATAGACTTTAACATGACCACAAGTGAGAAAGTTTCTTCATAGTCCACTCCTTCAACCTGGGTATAACCCTTTGCCACAAGTCTAGCTTTAAAGGTCTGTACCTTTCCATATACACCTCTTTTCCTCTTGTAGAACCATTTACAACCTATAGGTTTTACCCCATCAGGTTAATCTATAAGCTCCCAAACAGAATTGAATTACATGGACTCCATTTCTTGATTCATGGCTTTAATCCATTCATCTTTGTCAACATCTTCCATTGCTTGCTTATAAGACAATGGATCCTTAACACCATCATCAGATATGAAGTTTTGGGCTTCTGTTAAACTCATGTAGTCTACAGGTGGTTCATAGCCCTCTCACTATGTTAAGGCAATCTCAACTCTTGAGATGGATGACTAGATGAACTGACATCAACAACCCTTGTTAATCTATCAGTCTCTTCGACAAATCTTGTTAAAGTCTCAGCAGTCTCATTAGAAATCTCATTTAAAACAAGTTTACTTCGTGGTTTATGATCCCTCATGTGATCTTCCAAGAAGGTAGCATTTGTCGATACAAATACTTTATTCTCATTTGGATCATAGACGTGTCCACCTCTTGTTTCCTTGGGGTAACTTACAAATAGGCACACTTTTGAACGAGGTTCCAACTTTTTGGGGTTTGCCATAAGTACATAGGCTGGACATCCCCAAATCATGAAGTGGCGTAAACTACCTTTACGACCTTTTTGTAACTCAAAAGGTGTTTCAGAAACACTCTTTGATGGAATGTTGTTCAAAATATAAACTGCAGTCTCTACTACATATCCTCAAAATGAGTCTGGAAGATAAGCATAACTTATCATAGACCGAACCATGTCAACAAGGGTTTTATTTCTCCTTTCTGATACACTATTCTGTTGAGGTGTACCAGGGGCTAAGAGTTGGGACGTGATTCCATGTTCTATCATATAGTTCTGGAATCTTAAGTCCATATACTTTCCACCACAATCAGATCGTAGTGTTTTTATCTTCTTACCTAACAAGTTTTCAACTTCATTCTTGTACTCCTTAAACTTTTCAAGAGCTTCAGACTTATGTTGCATTAGGTATAGATACCCAAATCTAGAATAATCATCTATGAAAGAGATGAAATATTCATACCCACCTCGTGCTCTTACATTCATCGGACCATAGAGATCAGAATGTATAAGCTCCAAGATTTCTTTGGCTCTATAACCTTTTCCAGTAAAAGGTCATTTTGTCATTTTTCCTTCAAGGCATGATTCACATACTGGTAAAGAGTTTTCTTCTAAACCATTTAGAAATTCACTTTTCACCAAATTCTCAATCCTATTAAGATTGATATGACCTAACTTTAGATGCCAAAGATGGACATTTTCTTTAGGAGAAATTCTTGGTCTTTTTACAATTGTTGCTGTTTTGAACATTTCAATATTCAGCACAGCTTTTATGACTAACGACCTTAGTACATATAAGTTATTTTCCATTGAACCAAAACCTAACTCTATTCCATTCTTAAAAATAAACACTTTATTCTCAGAGAAGAAAATGGAATAATTTTGTTCAATTAGACAAGAAACAGAAATTAAGCTCCTCTTGATATGAGGAACTACATATACGTTATCTAATAACAGATATCGTTTCTTGTCCAGAAATAACTTAAGTCTGCCTACAGCAACATTTGAAACGGCCTCACCAGAACCGACTCTAAGAGTCATCTCTCCAGCTTTCAACTGTTTCCGGGAACTAAATCCTTGATGAGAAGAACACATGTGGTTAGTAGCCCTAGAATCAATTATCCAGGCAGAATCATCATTCTCTATTAAGCACATCTCCAAGACAAATAAATCATATTTATCGTCTTTGAAGTTCTTCCTTTTCTGGAGAGTAGTGGGATCAGTACCAAAACCCAAATCATAAACTCCAAGTTTCATTTCAGAGGACAATTCTCGTCGATGAACTACAGCTTCAGAATTGGGACCAATTGTTTTCTATGTTAGTCCCTTGACATTCAATATGGACTGGAGATTATCTTGGGAACTGACACTACTGGTTTTATTGTCATCAATCCTGTTTTGCTTGAATAGTGAGAACTTACATTCAAATAATTCTCGAATTGTTTCTATAACCTCATGTGCAATGACCATGTTTTCAAACCTTTTGGCCAACGCATCCGGTATGCTTGCCAAAATGTGAACTCAGGCCCTTGAATTAGCCTTCATCCACACCTCATACGCATTACGAACATTTCATGGTGCATCAGGTGTTAGGACTTGAGGACAGTCCTCATTCATGACAACTTTGAGGTCATTTACCACGAAAAACGTTTTAATGCATTCTTTCCACGTCATGTAATTAAAACCGATCAAACTTGAAAATGCAACTAATGGAAAATCACTATTTGACATATTGCTAAAAAAAACAAACATATTGATCTACATTAGATTTTAGCATTACTCTTAAAACAAATCCAATCAGTTTTAGCAAAATCTAAATGAACCCCATTTAACATCTAACTTTGCAATGATGCTTTAATGATTTAGGACAAAAGTCATCGAAGGGTGGTCAATTTCTCCCTTCACTGAATTGAGACACTCTCAACTAATCATTACACCAGAATAACTCTTATTACTATAATGATCGGTCATCATTTATTTGGTCTAGAAATTATTAACTTGTTTAATAATTTCTTGTAAGTGTGAGCCTTCATTTTAGATCCTAGAGTTCCAGCCCAATGAGCCAACCAAAGGAAAAAACTGATTGGGGCAAAAACTAAAGCGAATCTATCCATATGGAGTTCGCCTTGATATTGACCAATTGCACAAACCATCCAAAGGGGCTTCTAGAGCGCCTTGAGGTCGTGCAAGAAGGTCTCACGGTGCAACCAATGAAAGAGACCGTAGGATATGTTGACACACATCCCTCTCCCACTTACTATAGATACTCTCTTCATTCACCTTGACATTGACCCATGCAAACACCATCCGAAGGGGGACACTCCCAGGGCGCCTCAAGGCCAAGCACAAGTCTCACGGTGTGAATATTAAGGGAGAAGCGTGAGTGGAAAAATGACATATCATATACATCTTTTCCTCCTACTGAGTATTTTAACAACCTAGGGTTTAATTTACTTAGGAAAA
Source organism: Benincasa hispida (assembly GCF_009727055.1). NCBI lineage: Eukaryota > Viridiplantae > Streptophyta > Magnoliopsida > Cucurbitales > Cucurbitaceae > Benincasa > Benincasa hispida. Next base: position 78,039,604 of record NC_052357.1, on the reverse strand, counting down.
ATACGGCTAATTATTTTTACTAAGTGATTGTTTAAGTTTTCCCAAAAGTAACACTTACTTTAGAAAGTTAAACAATTTTGATTAACATTTATTAAACACTTTAACAAATATTAATCAACAATTGCATGCTTGTAGCAAATCTATCTAATTCACCTTTGCAAGTAGGTTTTCAAGTAGGGGTGTTCCACTTCCGTCAGCTTAAATACCCCAGCTTAACCAAAATCCTCCTTAGACAAAAGGTCCCTTATAGATATATTTGCTACAAATTTAATCTTTTATTGAAATCAATTTAATCCTATTAAACCAATTTAAAAGATTAATCTAATTTCTAATCTCATTAGAAATTTGTGAACTTAGGTCTATCTCAATCATATTTTAAAACTATTTTTAAAAAATGGTTTTACCTAAGTTTGTATGCAACTCTTGGTTATTGATTTTAATTTCTAATTTCATTTATTTATAACTCTTATAAAGTAAATGAAACAAATTAAAATCGACATTGTAAGCATTGACAAACTTTATAAAATTATAACGTTTATAAGATTACCTAAAATGATGTCATGCATCATGCAATGTTCATTCATTACTAATATATAATATTTATATAACTAAGCAATGAACCATACTATGGCATACATTCCATACAATTATTCAATCTTATATTATAACATTTATAATATAAACGATGCATGGATATGCTATAATGCATGCATACATATACTATAACTCTTATATTATATGATGCATGAGCATGCTTTATGTAATTTAAATCATGCATACTAGTATATTATAATACTTATAATATAAAAATTATACATGAAAATAAATACATAACGTATGGTGGGTTTAAAACTATATGACATACATTGTGGCATATAATATAAACATACGTCACATGTATATTAATACTAAAAGTTGATGGACCGGGATAAACTCTCCAAAATAAGAAAAACTAAGGCTAACTATTACAAATATGAGTCCACCGGTTTGGAACAAATGAACCAGGTCTTGAATCACTCGCCTCAAACCGCTCCACAAAGAACCCTTACAACTGATCATGTAGCAAATGCCTAATCGTTGAGTAACAAGGCGTCGAGTATAGACAATCGTTTATATGCGATCACGTAGTTTATAACTATGCAATGAGCATGAAAGTCTACTCAATCGGGTAGTAAACATCCATGCGTCGAGTATCATATACTGTGCGATCGTGTAGCTAATTACCATGTGATGAGCATGATAGTCTACACAATCGTTTAGCACACAAGGATGCGTCGAGTATCTAATACCATGCAATCGTCCACCAAGCGAGTGCCTACGTGATCATGCAATCAATGCAACACAATCATGTAGCAAACTCTACACGATCACGTAGCATTAGCTATGCGATCATTTAGCAAATGTTACACGATCGTGTAGCAAACTCTACAAGATCGCATAACAAAAGTTATCCGATCGTTTAGCTCTAACTACACGATGTAGTAACCTCTGTTTCTCCGTTTCGTCTTCTCCATTGAAACGCACTGCAACCCTTCTTCTTTGAAGCTTCACGAGCAACTCAAAAACTAACAAATACAGACTCGATTGCAAATTATGCCCAAAAACACAGGGGCTCTTTACAAATTAACTTTGTAAAATTTAAAGAAAGCCTTAAAACGAGAATTCTATCCCGAAACATCCATCAACAATTCATCCACAAACATTTATCACGTAAGAGCAATGCAGATTATAAAACCCACTAATACTGTAAACGAATTCAATACAAGAATGGAATTTAGAATCAGAAACCAACAACCTGGCTCTAATACTAATTGAAGGAATCTCGATATAAGGAGATCATTGAGTAGAAGCGGGTCGTCCAAAATCCATTATTTATTGAATACAAAATTTACAGTAAACAATAAGAGATATGCATTTAACAATTAAATTATAGCATGCTATTGCAAAATTAGGTTTCAAGAATCCTCACCTTTGAAGAACCTTTCTTCTAGTAATCCCTCGTTTGAGCCACGAACAAAACTCTTTCCTCCCGGATCTCCTTCTTCACACACGGACACTACCAGTCGAGAACCCTCTGTATTCTCTTTTGGGATTAAAGAATTCAAGCAGGAGTTGTGGGCTTTTCTTGAATCCTTGGAAGAGGGAAGGAGAATGCGAGGATGAGAGGGAAGATTTCTCAGAGAACTTTTCTTTTGGATTGTGGACTGATCGAGAAGATGATCCCCTCAACTTCTTTTATCACTTGTTAGTTTTCTTTGAGAGAATGTTGGGATGGAGTTATACTCCTCCATTTTATTAATTTCAATAATTAATAAGATAATAATATAATATATATATATATATATATATAATATAAAATAACTTTATTACATATATATATTATATGTCATATAAAATATAACATATATCCTATAGTTGTATATTGCATCAAATACAATATAAACTATAGATTTTGTTCTCTCTCAACTATACATGACATTTAATATAAATCATATTTATATTAAATCCATTTATATGAATCTCATCCATATAAATGATATTTGGATCATATCCAAATATTTTATTCCTCTCAATATAAATTATATTTATATTTAATTGCATGAATCTCATTCATATAATTGATATTTGAATCATATTCAAATTCCTCTCATAATGTAACAAATAAATTATAATTAATTATATCATATATAATTAATTCCCTCAATTAATTTGAACACTTCAAATTAATCCAAAGATTAAATCCCTGTTAAGCTACAGTGGGGATCTTATGGACCTGTATATTGAAGCTCCAACGGTACTCGGATAAATAATTAAACTATTTAATTAAATTACCCAACATCCGTTAACTTCCGGTCACTCCACTAAAGACCAACAGTTGCACTCTTCGCACTACAGATAAATTTCTGTGTCCACTGGATATAACCAATCAACAGTGCGATGACCCTTCACAAATTGCTCGTAAGTACAGCTAGACCAAAATACCATTTTGCCCCTGTAGTTACATCTAACTCCTTAAGTACCACTAATTCCTTTAATGAACAATAAGTCATACTCCCACTATGACGAAGTCCTCTCGAGCCAGGAGAGGATATGGCCACTATGTTCAAGACCCGAAATCAGTCCTAAGGGAGCAATTTATCTACTTACCCCTGCATGGAGGAAGAAGTGAATTTCGTCTTATGTAGCTAAGTTCTCAGCTCCTCAGTCAAACGAATCCCCAAAATGGTATGCTTGTTGAGTTAGCAATCTGGCCACTCTCACCCATACAAATTAAAAGACCGTCTTCATGAGCAGAAGTTCACAACTCACTCAGGGTCGAGGTCATGTCACCTATGGTCATCCTAGTGAAATGTAAGTCTCTATTATTAACGACGTTATATAAAGAGATTAATCATTTCATGGTCCAGTCTTATACAAACTCTTTGTATAGGATACCCCCGCTCACATGTCTCCACATGAATGATCAGGATCATATCATTTGTAGCACTTTGCAACACTTGTAATACCTACAAAATGGGTCGTATCCGTAGTGTCACCAGGATAAGGTACCCAGCCTTATCCATCTACTACAGACCATTTAGGTTATTATTTAAATAAGATCTACTTATATGTCTCTACATACTTGTTTAAATTACATGAAATAACCTCGGATCTTAGTTTATTGGATTGAGTATATGTTTATAAAATAAAACTTATTTTATTAACAACAATATATTTATACAGAGTTTTCAAACTACGAGATTACAAGGAGATTTAGAACACCATTTCAACACATAGTCAATTAATTAAATAAAATCCTATGTTTATTTGCCTCCACCTCTCAAAATTAACTAATTCCTTATGAATCTGATTCATTAAAAAAAATCATTATTTAAATCTTATTCAAATATTTCTCTCTTAATTATAGATCGAAACCATAATTAACCATATCGTGTTAATCTCATCAATATGCTATTCCATCAATTGATTTGAAAAATTCAGATCAATCCTCTTATATTTCCTTTATTGAGCTGTCGATGGGACCTTATGAACCTATAAATTAAAAGCTCTAAGGACATGAGATTAATTGATTAAACTCCTTTAATCCAATTAATCAATATTCATTAACTACTGAGCATTCCACTAAAGACCGATAGTTGCACTATTTGCACTGTAGGTTTATTTCTGTGTCCACGGATATAACCAATCAACAGAGCGATGATCCTTCACAAATATTTATGACTACAATTGGGTCAAAATACCGTTTTACCACTCCCGTTACATCTAACTCCTTAAGTACCCCTAATTCTTCTAATGAACAAACAGTTTATAGTCTAACTATAAACTAACACCTCTCGGGTCAATGAGAGATTGAGGCTGTTGGGATTGGTGTCCTAATTCTCCTGGAGTTTCGTTGTTTTGTAAAGATACACATTGTTTGATGAATAAAATAATTGTTATTTAATTCTGGCATTTATTCATATCCAATAAACAAAGCTCAATGGCTATCTTATGTGAACTTAAACATGTATATGTGATATACAAGTGGATCATGCCTTAAGTGATAACCTAAATAGGTCTGTAGTATAAGGATTAAGGTGGGATACCTGATCCTGGTAATACTACGGATACGGCCTACTTTGTAGAGGTTTGCAAGTGTTGTAAACTACTACAGATGGTAGATCCTGACCATTCATGTGGAGACATACGAGCGGGGGTGTCCTATACAAAGAGTTTGTATAAGACCTGGACCACAAGATGATTAGACTCTACATATAACGTCGTTGATACTAGAGACTTACATCTCACCTAAATGACCATAGGTGACACGACCTCAATCCTGAGTGTTTTGGGAATTCCTGCCTTTGATGGCGGTCATTTGATTAGTATGGGTGAGAGTGGCCAGATTGCCAACTCAACATGCCTACCCTTTTGGGGACTTGTCTAATCTGGGAGTTGGGAACTCAATCCACAAGATGGAATTCACTCCTTTCCCGAAGCAGGGATAAGTAGAGAGATTGCTCCCTTAAGGGCTTATTCCAAGGCTTGAACATAGTGGCCACAGCTTCTCTTTAGAAGAGAGGACTCAGTCATAGTAGGACTTTGACTTATGTTCATTAGAGGGATCAGTGGTACTTAAGGAGTTAGATGTAACTACAGGGGCATAATGGTTATTGATCGAGCTGTACTTACAAGCGATCTGTGAAGGGTTGTCGTACTTTTGATTGGTTAAGATAGACACATAATATATATGTGGTAAGGAGAGTTCAGCTATCGGTCTTTAATGGAATGTCTGGCAGTTAACGAATGGTGGATCCCGTAACTAAAGAGTTTAGTCAGTTATTCACGTACCGTTGGAGCTTCGAGCTACAGGTCCATAAGGTTCCCCTGGTAACTTGGTGACGGGAAATTAGAAGTCAATTTTACTCGACAACTAAAATCCCTTGGACGTGGTATGCGATGCATGTTCCTAAGACATGCGTTGATAGTCATACGTCGATGGTCATCCATTGGAATGAATATGCGTTAATAAATGTATGCAATGACCATGCGTCCTGTCACAAGTTTTCTTGCGCTCACGCCAAGTATAACGCGAACTCAAGTTTTTGGGGTAATCCAAGGTCGAACACAGGGACTTGTAGCTATATGTATGCGGTAATGTGCATGCGGCGGTTTTAAATAAAAGAATGGAAGGGAGGTTGCTAAGTTAACCCTACTCCTACTCCTATCTAACAAACAACGCAATGAGAATATGTATGAGAGGTAGAGATACGACAACTCTTGACATGAATAAATGAATGGGAAAATAGATAAAATTCGGAGATGATTTCATTGCAACCCTTAAGAGTGACCGCAAGGGCAACCTTAGTCAACGCAAGCCATGCGATCATGTAACACACATACAATAGTAAACCACCTCTCGGTGCGAATGCTATGGCTTCTAATGCTAGAACGCATGCGATATATGCGATAAGTCTATAGAACCTACACATAAGCCTCTATTCTTATTTATGCAATGACAAAGTGACACACACACAAATAAGGCGACCGCATAATATCATACCTATTCCTAGGGTGCATGCGATGCAAGTTATCAAACGAAGCTTATCTCTAAGTTCCCTGTTCTTGCCTATGCATTCCAATCCGCTCTCTCGAGTCTTAGATTTAGGTTTTAGGCTACTCTCCCAAGTATGCCTAAATTATGAATGATGCGCTCATAGGACAAAGTAACCACATGAACTTGGCTGACCTAAGATTATTCCTATCTCTATGCATACATTGCTTAATGCGACCAACCACTTATCCTCCCAAGCAGTTGGTTGTTGCTGATTTTACTCATAGACAAGCATTGCGTTAGCTTATAGACAGGCGTTGCCGTAGCTTCACACTAAGCAAATAAGGTTACTCACACACTCACGAAACGCACACCTCTTGGTGGTTTGCTACATGCTTCATATCCCTAATCCACATGACTAAGTATGCGATACCTAAGCAATCTCACTAAGTGTTGCAATGAAAGTAAAGATGCTAAGTAAAGAAGATGGAGATGGAATTGAAGGAAACATAGAAATGTATTGAATACAAAATGTATTATTCCTTAATCACGAAATGTATACAATACAATATAAGAAAAGAAAGGAAAATGAAATGACCGGCTGGAAGCAAAGACTTGCTTCCAGCGAATGTGCGTCAAGGCTACCAATGGTGCCATGGATGGGTGGTGGAGCTAACTCTCTCGAGATCTAACTTCAGTCGAAGGCTCCGGTCGTCACTCGAAATGGATGAAAGAGGTGAAAAACTCTCAAGCGTCTTCTCACGCATTTTGTCTGGATCGTAGGGAAAACCATGGGTTGTAGGGGTAATCCCTGGATAACTTGAATTTCTGCTCATCGGCTTCTATTTATAATGCTTGGGTCACCGACAGCATTAATTGGACTGCTCTGAGTCTGACATTCAGCGCGTTAGTCCTTTCTGAACCTCTGCCACTAACGGCGTGGTAGGTGAAATGTCAACATCATCTTTTGGTTTTTCTCGAGGTAGATGCATTGATGCGTCCATTCCACCAACCTTGCGTTGATCCCATTAGTATGTGTTGTCGTGTAGCCGCAGTCATTTAATGACCGCATTCGCTTAATACCACAACTCTACACGATGACCGCAATCGCTAGGCGAGTGCAACTCCCATGCAATGGACGTATACGGTTGATTACCGTAACATCCATGCGTTGATCGACGTGTTCGGCCTTGCGATGGAGTGTTTCTCCACATGTGGTCATTTATGCAGTGGTCCAGTTTCCACCTTTGCGTCCATTTCCTGTTTTAGCTACAAAAATAGAACATTGAATGCATAATAATGCAAAATAACAGGTTAGCTGAGATTCAACATGCTGATCGGCACAAGCTCACTTTCACGTGAATTCCTATCATGATTGGCGCATATTATGCTTAACAATCTTCATAATTCTAAGTAAAAGGTCTAAGATGACATGCATTTCTGCATGTCATCATAGCTCAATGGATTCAATTGAGGATCAGTTCTTGGTGTTGATTTGAAATGTTTAAATTGACAAGAGGTAATTTGATTTTATTTATATGATCGATATGATGTATGAGATACATCTAGTGGAGGATTAATGTAAATGAGATTTACATTAAGTACCATAGAATAGAAAAAAAACTATGGTTTATATGTTTCATGAGATGAAATATTAAAACTATAGGTTATAAATATAGTATGATCAGTTGATTATCATTTATATTTATAATAATACTAATTATTGGATAATTAAATCTTTTTCTAATAACCAATTGAGTGGGAGGTTATTGGTGGTTCATGGTAACCGTGAGATAAAAAGAAAATGGTTTTCCTAATTTTAGTAATTTTTTTGTCAAAATTGATTTTGAGATTTCTCTCTCGGAAAAAGAATCTCACGAAGCTTGTCAAGTAAATACAGATTTACTAAATGACAGCTTGACAAAAAGTAAATGATTGTGTAGTGTTTGTAGGCGACAGACACGTTGCTAAACGATGAGCTAAACGATCGCTTAGCTTTTGCTAGACGATTGCTTAGCTTTTGCTAAACGATTGGACATTGACCTATACATGATAGGTCCAGTCTTCTCCCACTTGCTCAATCGTTTACACGATTGTTGATTCCTCCTTCGTCTGTCTCATTCTAAGTCCAAACAGAGTCCACCTTCTAGATTCTCACATCGAGAATACCAAGGTAGCCTTCTTGGTGGTGTCATACTCAACTCGATGCCATCAAGATTCTGTGGAGGTCGTTCGTGTTGTTGAGGTGTTCGTGACCGAGACGGTCACAGAGGATGAGTGTGTGGTGTTCGTGCTGTGTTGCGGTCGTGTTATTTGAGCGTTCAAGATTGTTGTGGTTGAGTGTTCGTGATCAAGGAACGTTACTACGAGTCTTCAAACGTGCGTAGTGATTTATCCTTGATTTCTTATTGTATCATGTTGTAATTTCTGTAATGAATGCATAATCATTTGTTTATGTGTACGACTGTAATTTGTAATGTTCATATATGATTGTAATTTGGAATGATCTATTCCGCTGCTCATGGAAATCGTCATGATCTATTTCCTTCAGAGGCCTCATTGTTCAAGACCAGAAACCAACTATTAAGGAAGCAATTTATCTACTTTCCTAAGGAATGGGAATGAGTGAATTTCATCTTGTGTAGTTGTGTTCCCAGATCCCTAATCCGATAAATCCCCAAAATAGTAGGTTTATGGAGTTAGCTATCATGGTCACTCTCACCCATATAGATCAAAGGATTGTTGTCATAAACAGGAGTTCACAACTCATTCAGGATTAAGGTAAAGTCTCCTAAGTGAAATGTAAGTCTCTTATGTAACAGTGTTATATAGAGAGTTTATTCATTTTGTGGTTTGGTCTTATACAAACTCTTTGTATATAATACCCCCGCTCGTATGTCTCCACATGAATGATCGGGACCATATCATTTGTAGCACTTTACAACAATTGTAACATCTACTGTTGGGATTGGTGTCCTAAATCTATCTTGTATTCTTGTAGTTTGTAAACTTTGTATTAACAAATTGTTATTATTAAAATAATTATTATTTTATGATCATGTACTCAATCCAATAAACAAAGATCCTAGGTTATTTTATGTAATTTAAACATGTACGTAGAGACATATAGGTGGATCATGTTTAAATGATAATCTAAATGGTCTGTAGTAGATGGATAAGGTTAGGTACCTTATCCTAGTAACACTACGGATACGACCCGCTTTGTAGATGTTATAAGTGTTGTAAAGTGCTACAAATGATCTGATCCTGATCATTCATGTGGAGACATGTGAGCATGGGTATCCTATACAAAGAGTTTGTATAAGACCGGACTATGAAAGGACTAGTCTCATTATATAACACCATTAATTGTAGAGACTTACATTTGAAGGAAATCAAACACGAGGATTTCTATGAGCAGCGGAAGGGACCGTTCCAAATTCCATTCGAATTGAACACTAACAATTACAGTCTTAAAACGGAAACTAATAGGTCATGCACAACTAGAAATTACAGCATTCTAAACAATGATACAAGGGCTAGAGGATGCATACCTTTAAAAAATCATTCTTCACAAATCCCTCGATCAATCTATAAACGTCCAAGAACAGCACTCGAACGTGACGAACAGAAACTCCAACAACACGACCACGAACACAATGAACGACCAATAGCTCCTCGAACCCAATCGAGTCTAACTCGATCCACGAACTGAGTGAGGACGCCACCATAATGGTTACCTTAGTATTCTCAGTGTGAGAATCCAGGAGTTGTGGGCTCTGTATGATCTTGGCTTGAGAAAGAGACTGGAGGTCTACAATCGAGTAGACGATCGAGCAAGTGGGAGATAATACACTGTCTATCGTATAGACGATGTACTCGATCGTTTAGTAAATAACAGCCTATCGTGTAGACTTAGCCACTCGATCGTGTAGCAACGATCAATTGATTAATTATTGTATAGCCAAAGGTAAGCGATCCCTTAGCTGATCGTGTAGTCTCTTAATAGCTATCGCTTAGTGAAACTCTTTCACTTGATAGTTTGTCTCCGTGAGTTCTTTCCGAATGAAGTAACTACTAAAATTGGAAAAACAATTTTTCTTTTATCTCACGGTTACCATAAAACTACCAATAACCTCCCACTCAATCGGTTATTAGAGAAAAAGAAATTAATTATCATATAATTAATATATTATAAATAAATATGCTAACCAACTTATCATTTTATATTTATAACCTATAGTTTTAATATTTCATCTCATGAAACATACAAACCATAGTTCTTTTTCTATTTTATGGTACTTAATGTAAATCATATTTACATTAATTCTTTCATTTGATGTATCTCATACATCACACCAATTACATCATTATAATTGAATTTCCTCTTGTTTAATTTGAACACTTCAAACTAACCCCAAAATTTGATTCTCAACTTGAATCCATTAAGCTACCAAGGAGACCTTATGGACTTGTAGCTTGAAGCTCCAACAGTACGTGAATAACTGACTAAAACTTCTTTAGTCACGAGAACCACCATCGCGTTAACTGTCGAGCACTCCACTAAAGACCGACAGTTGCACTCTTCTCACTATAGATATATTTCTGTATCCATATCAACCAACCAATAGTGCGATAACTCTTCACAGATCGCTCGTAAGTACAGTTTGGCCAATTTACCGTTTTGCCCCTGTAGTTACATCTAACTCCTTAAGTACCAATGATTCCTCTAATGAACAATAAGTCATAGTCCTACTATGACTGGGTCCTCTCTTCCAAAGATAGAGTCTGGCCACTATGTTCAAGACCCAGAATCAGCCCTTAAAGGAGCAATCTATCTACTTACCCCTGCTTCGGGGAAGGAGTGAATTCTGTCTTGTGTAACTGAGTTCCCAACTGCCTAATCAGACAAATCCCCAAAAAGCTAGGCTTGTTGAGTTGGCAATTTGGTCACTCTCACCCATACTAATCAAAGGATCACCCTCATAGGCAGGAGTTCCCAAAACATTCAGAATTAAGGTCATGTCACCTATGGTCGTTTTAGTGAGATGTAAGTCTCAGTTATCAACGACGTTATATAAAGAGACTAATCATCTCGTGGTCCAGTCTTATACAAACTCTTTGTATAGGACACCCCTGCTCGCATATCTCCACATGAATGGTCAGGATCAGTCTATCTGTAGTAGTTCACAACACTTGTAAACCTCTACAAAGTGGGTCATATCCGTAGTGTCACCAGGATAAGGTATCCCTCCTTTGTCTTTATACTACAGACTATTTAGGTTATTACTTAAGGTCTGATCCACTTGTATATCTCATATACATGCTTAAGTTTACATGAAATAATCACGGATCTTTGTTTATTGGATATGAGTAAATGTAAATAAAATAACTCTTATTTTATTAATAACAATGTGTACAATGTTTACAAACTACGAGACTCTAGGAGAATTAGGACACCAATCCCAAAAATATTTTCACTAGGATGACCATAGGTGACATCACCTGAATCCTGAGTGAGTTGTGAACACCTACCTATAAAGGCGGTCCTTTGATTTTCATGGGTGAGAGTGACCAGATCGTCGACTCAATATGCCTACTATTTTGAGGATTTGTCTGATTGGAGAACTGGGAACACAGCTACACAAGACGAAATTCGCTCCTTCCCTAATATCAAGTAAGTAGATAAATTTCTCCCTTAAGGGCTGATTCCGGGGCTTGAATAATGTGGCCACACCTTCTCTTGGCCTGAGAAGGATTTGGTCATAGTTGGAATATGACTTATTGTTCATTAGAGGGATCAGTGGTACTTAAGAAGTTAGATGTGACTCCATGGGAGAAATGGTAATTTTGGCCCAGCTGTACTTGCGAGTAATTTGTGAAGGGTCATCATACTGTTGACTGGTTATATCCAATGAACACAAAAATATATCTATAGTGCGAATAGTGTAGTTATCGGTCTTTAGTGGAGTGACCGGCAGTTAATGGATGTTGAATAATTAATTAAATTAAATGAGTTTAATTAATTATTCAAGTACCATTGGAGCTTCAATCTATAATTCCATAAGGTTCCTTTGTAGCTCAACAGGGATTATTGAGAATTAATTTTGGATTAATTTGAATTGTTCAAATTAATTTAGAGAATTAATTATATGTGATAGAATTAATATAATGTATTTGATACATTATAAGATAAAGTTTATTTTGAGATGAATTAAATATTTGAATGTGATTCAAATACTAATTATATGGATGAGATTCATTTAATTAAATTTAGTATAAATGTGATTTATACTAAATACCATGAATGATTGAGAGAAATAAAAATTATAGGTTATATTGTATTTGATACAATATAAAAACTATAAGTTATGTGTTATATTTTGATATAACATATAGTTACATATAATAAGTTAGTTATTATATGTACATATATATTTATTTTTTATTAAATGAAATTTGATTTAATTTAATTTTTTAAAATTAAAGGGAGGGAGTTACAACTTTCATCCTCTTAATTTTCTCTCAATCTATCTTGAGGTGAGGGGAGTTACATAAGTTTTTTCTTCTCTCTCTTGCTTCTGAAGAAGAAAAGTTCTCTCTGGAAATTTTTTTCAAAGAACACACAGAAGAATTTTGTTTTTCTCTTTCTCTCAAAATTATTTCCCTCTTCCCAAAATCTCAGCAGAGCCCACCACTCTGGCTTATTCTCATCCCCTAAGGAGAATACAGGAGGTTCTCTTGTGGTAGTGGTCATTTAAGTTGCTACGGGTTTTTGGAGATAGAAGAGTTCGTGATCGAATCGAGAGAATACGTGAAGACCTTTTGACTTCAAGGGTAAGTGGTATTTATTCCCTAATTCCCTCTTTAGCATGTTGTAAATTTTTCTGATTATGCATAATTTGAATGTTCTGTAACTTTATTCTTAAAATAAAATTAGTACGATCTCGCTTCCGCAATGGATCTCACAATTCCTTCATCTACAAAGTGGGTCGTATTCGTAGTGTTACTAGGATACCCAACCTTATCCATCTATTATAGTCCATTTAGGTTATTACTTAAACATGATCCACCTATATGTCTCTACATACATGTTTAAGTTTCATAAAATAACCTTGGATCTTAGTTTATTAGTTTCAATTAATGCGGTCTAATTGTCAAATAAAATACCTCTGATTTTATTAGATAAATAATTTGTTTAACAAAACTACAAACCACGAGATACACTAGATTTAGGACATCAATCCTAACAACTGAGGGACTACAAGCTAGTGTATGGAGCTAAGAATTTGATCCTGATAGGATACACCGACTCTGATTTCTAAACTGACAAGGATTCTAGGAAATCCACGTCAGGATCAGTATTTACCCTGAACGAAGGAGCTGTAATATGGCATAGCATCAAGTAAGGATGCATTGTAGATTCCACTATGGAAGCTGAGTATGTAGCTGTTTGTGAAGTAGCAAAGGAAGTAGTTTGGCGTTTCTAGGCGATTTAGAAGTGGTTCGATATGGACTTGTCCATCACCTTATACTGTGACAACAGTAGGGCAGTAGCTAACTTTAAAGAACCTTGCAGTCACAAATGAGGAAAGTATATTGAGAGGAAGTATCATCTCATATGGGAGATTATGCAATGAGAAGATGTGATCATCATAAAGATCACCTAGGAGCACAACATTGTTGATCCATTTACGAAGGCTCTCTCGGCTAAAGTGTTCAAGGGTCATCTAGAGAATATAAGTCTACAAGACATGTACATTTTATAATCTAGGACAAGTGAGAGATGTGTAATGAGTATATGATGTCTTAGTTTAGTATTTATTTGCCAGAATCCCACCCTTTGGATTTTGATATCATGTACAACCCACTGGCTAGAGTTTTTGTTCAAGTGGGAGTTTGTAGGGTTTTATGCCCTAAAACTCATAGATGGTAAGTGTTATTAATTGATCATCATCAATAAAGAGTTATAGATGTTATTTCAATAAATGTTATTTTTTGTTGTTTTTTTTTTTTTTTTTTAATAACCCTAAATCCAATAAAACAACATCCAAGGTTGCCCTATAAGTCTTGAACTATATGTAGAGACATATAGGGATCAATGTTCAAAATACAACCTAAAGGGTTTATAGTATAGGGATAGGGTTGGGTATGTTATCCTGGTAACACTATAAATACGGACCACTTTGTATTTGATACAAACACTATGTCCAACACGTTCGTGTAAGTGACATGTGAGTGGGGGTATCCCATGTAATGAGTTTACATAAGACTAGACCGCAAAATAGTAACCACTAGATGCGAGTGGAGGCTTCAAGATCGTTGGAGGAATCGTTTGTTGGAATATTGAGAGGATCGTTCTAGGAGCTTGGGAATCTACAAAGGTAAGAATGATTTTTTCCTTTCTCTAAAGCATGTTATTTCACATGTTTATTCTACACATATTATGTTTTAGTACACTGATCTTGTTTATGTAAAATTTGATTAGTAGAATGCAAGACGTTCACACGCCTCCGCTTAGGATTCAAATCCCATCATATATAATATAACATTAATACTCCAAAACAAATTAATGAAGATTCAAATTAAATCAACGAATAGTAACAAGTGCATGAATGTTGATTTACTGATAAATTTTGTATAATGAGTGGTAAATTTGATATGTCAATTCTATAACTGACTAGTCTGCTAAATATAAAGTATACCAGTTGATTGATAGTTAACTAATACACTAAACATAAAGTATATCTAGGGGTGTTCAAATAACCCAAACCTGAACAATCCGGACTACCCAACCCAAATTATAAGGGTTGGGTTAGTATTTTGGTAGAGTTGGGTTGAATCTTTTCTACTTTTTTTAGTTGGGTTGGGTCTAGAGTTGAATAAAAAAAATTGGGCTGACTCAACCCAACCTGAATTATATATATATATTTCTTTTAGAATTGGTGATTTTGTGAATTCTTTATATTTTTCTTTTAAGAACGTTTCTTTTTTTATAAAGTTTGTAAGAGATATTATAGACATTTAGTATGTATGACTTTAGCTTTATGAAATTAGTTATTAGTTGGAGACCATGTTTGAATCATTTAGGTTGCCAACTGGACCAATCCGATCCATATACGCCCCTAAGTATATCAAATAAGCATATACACGATGAAACCACCAAAAATAGTAAAATTGGAATAATAAAAAATTGAATTTTTTTTTTTTGTTATATTTATTTTAAATGATAAAACTGTTGAAAATATTTTCAAATATAACCAAATAGATAGACAAATAGATTCAAAAGTTTACTCATTTTCCTATATTTAAAAACAACCCTTTCAAAAACCATTACTGAATTTACAATATATATAGATATATATGTACATTTGTTATTTCGCAACTACGCCTTTTATAATCACGTTGACCAACTGCAAGTGCATGAGATTCCGCGTGGTGAGGAAGATGGAGAAGGGAAGAACAAGATTGCATCTCGTTGACTACAGTTCTTGTTCTGTAATTCTCTTCAAACTCACCAATGGCGTCTCGGAGCTCTCTTCCAGTCCGGACATTGACGATCTCTCTCAGCTTTCTGCTTCTCTTTCACTATGTCCACTGTTTCAACTTCTTCGGCATTCGTCCAGTGGATTTCAAGAAGGTCAATTCAAAACTTCTGATGGATTCATTAGATTTACGTTTGTTTATTGGATTAGAGTTCGAAATATAGCGAAGTATGTTGTAAAGGGTGTTTTTATAATGATTAAGGTTTTATGCCGCCGAGGTGTTTGAGAAATTGTCTGAGAATATGTACCGATTCTTCTTTTTTTTTTTTTTTTTTTTTTTTTGCAGGGGGATGACTTGAAAGTGAAGGTGAAAGGATTAACTTCTACAAAGACCCAGTTGCCGGTTTCGTATTACTCACTTCCGTTTTGTCGTCCCGAAAAGATTGAGGACGATGCGGAGAATCTCGGAGAAATTTTACTTGGTGATCGAAGTCAAAACTCCCCTTATGTGGTAGCTTTTATATCCATTCTTAAGATTATACAGAGTCCTTCTAGTTTTGATGTATTTTTTATGTTTGTATTGTCATTATCAATCACAAAAAGGTTCCATAGAAAATGATAGCAAAGAGCTTATTCAATTATTAAAATCTGTGGCGTTTTCAAGTTTATGGCGTTGTGTTTGCAGGCCAAAATGTTGGAGCATCGGCTGTGCAACATAATATGCCGGATTGAACTTGACAGCGAAGGAGCTGAAAAGTTGAAAAAGAAGATTGAGGATGAGTATATGGTTCAAATGTATGAAAGTCCTTCACCTAGCCAGATTAGACTCTTGGGTATTATGCATTTTTTTAATGAGTTTGCCATGCATTTGATAGGATTCTTGATAACCTCCCTTTGGTTCATCCGATTAGAATATTTGAACATGAGTCTCCCCTTGCTTATCAACTTGGATTTCATATGGGGCTTAAAGGGTATTATTCTGAGGCAAGTTTTCTCATTTTGTATTGATGAACTTGCAGTGGTTGTATGATATTTGAAAATGCTCACGTTTGTTTCTCTATGCTCAGGAACAAGCTGAAAAATACTTCATCTACAACCACTTGTTATTTACCATCAAGTATTATCATGATTTACGAGCAAATTCTACTAGAATTGTGGGATTTGAGGTTAAGCCATTCAGGTTTTCCCCTTTTCTCCCTCTCTTCCATCCCCCATTTGATTAAGTTCAAATCTTCTTATCACCGCTCTGGTGCTTAGCCAAACCTTACGTACTGCCATCCATGCTTTGCAGTAGAGTTCTTATATGTTTATGATTTTACATGACTTCTTCTCTATAACTTTTGGATGCCAAGCAGTATCAAACATGAGTATAATGGGAAATGGAAAGAAAGGAATACCCGTCTATCAACTTGTGACCCAATCTCAAAAGTTACGGTTATTAACTCCGATGGTCCTCAAGTGGTTGAGGAAGGCAAGGAAATCATTTTTACTTATGACATTGAGTACCAGGTATGTCTTAATAGTTAATTAGAACTGTATGATTGCATTTTATATCCAAATATTCTTCAGTTGTTAGTTGTTACCAGAGCATGAGTATTATCCCAATTATGATTTTTTTTTTTTTTTGGGTGCTTATTTCCTTGCATTTTGTTTCTTTGCTGCTGTATCGCTTATTGTCAAATACCATCAGGTCAATCACATAGTTATTTGCTTTTCACCAATAACATGTATTATTCTTCCTAAATTGAAGGAGAGTGAGGTCGATTGGCCAGCAAGATGGGACGCCTATCTTGCCACAAGGGATGACCAGATGCACTGGTTCTCTATACTGAATGGTTTAGAGTCTATTCTTGTGATCTCTGGCATACTGGCAGTAATTGTGTGGCGGATTCACCGTGATATTTTTAACTACAACGATCTTGAGACCCAAGATAGAGCCCAAAAAGCGACAGGTTGGAAACTCATCCACGGGGATGTTTTCAGGCCACCATGTAATTCAGATCTCCTTTGCGTCCATGTTGGCACTGGAGTTCAGATTCTTGGAATGATTCTTGGCACTATGCTTTTGGCCATCCTGGGACTCCTCTCCCCTTGTAGTAAGGGCGATCTTATTACAACCATGCTCTTGCTTTGGATCTTCATGAGCCTCTGTGCTGGTTACGTGTCTGCCCGTCTTTACAAGATGTTTAACGGTTCAGATTGGAAGAAAATTGCCTTTAAGACAGCCTTCACATTCCCTTCTGTCATCTATATAATCTTTTCCCTGTTAAATGCTCTCTTATGGGCTCAAAAATCATCTGTAGAAGTGCCATCTTGGGCAATGTTTGTTCTGCTCCTTCTATGGATTGGAATCTCTGCCCCGCTTGTCTTTGTGGGAAGTTATGTTGGATTCAAGAAGGAAGCAATTGAAAAACCTGTGAAGACCAACTCACTCCACAGGCAAATCCCACGTCAGTCCTGGTACATGAATCCGATCCCTATTGTTTTGATCGGAGGGATACTCCCCTTTTCAACCGTCTTCGTCGAGTTGTCCTTCAGCCTTACTGCAACTTGGCTAAATCAGTTTTATTGGTTCTTTGGCTTCCACTTGCCGGTTTTTGTCATCCTCACTGTCACTTGTGCTGAAATATCCATCATGCTTTGTTATTTACAGTTATGCAGGGAGGATTATCGCTGGTGGTGGCGATCGTACATAACATCGGGCTCAGTTGCTATTTACCTCTTCCTTTACTCGATTTCGTACTTCTCCAAGTCCCTGGAGATCACAAAGCTTATTTCTGTGTTGTTGTACATAGGATACATGTTAGTTGCTTCATATGCATTCTTTGTGCTGACTGGTACCATTGGATTCTTTGCATGCTTTTGGTTCACAAGAGTCATCTATTCCAGTGTGAAATTTGATTAGCATGGTTTTTCTTCCTTATTGCTTTCTCTTTGATTTTCCTTTCATTGTGTACTAAACTTGAGAAGCTAAGGGTTTTTGTAGTTGAAAGATCCTGGTACTTAATGCTTTTGACATTCATATATTGTTTGAACTGTGAACGGTGAAACTTAATCACTAGCATTAGCAGGCCAGAGCCAAAAGGATGGGATGCTGGAAAAAATTTAATTAGTTAATAAATATTTAATAATTGAATAGAAAATGAATAACATAGATCCCGTAACGATTTGGTTTTTTAATTTTTGTTTTTTTGAAAATTACACTTAGACACTACTTCTTTTACCTCTATAAATTTCTTCCTTTGTTATCTACATTTTATCAATGGTTTAAAAAATAAAGTCAAAATTTAAAAACAAAAAAAATATATTTTTTAAGAATTTGGTTTTGGAATTTGGAATTTGGTTAAGAATTCAACCATTGTACTTGAAAAATATACATACCATGGTAAGAAATTGGGAGAAAATAAACCTAATTTTCAAAAACAAAAAATAAAAAGTAAAATGGTTATGAGAGGCCATAGGTATTCAAGTAATTTTTTTATATATTGAAATTTATGATTATTTATTTATTTTTCAAAATGACTAAATAACAGGGAAAAACTTTCACTTAAATATATACACACACGACAAATTAACGAATAGGATATTTAGAAATTGATTGTTTATACATAAGTTAATTACAATAGTATCAATATTATTAAAAAAAATTACTATAATATTACCATTATTAAGATTGTGTTTATTTAAAAAGTAAAATATGACCGTTGGAACCATGTAGCCCATTGAAGTTTTTTTTTAATTTGCATTTATATTTGGTATGGCTATTAATTTTCTATCCTAAATTTTTAATTTATCAAATTCTACCTTAAATTTTGATGTGATACAAACTATTTTTATTTTCCTTTCAAAATTCGGTGCCGTCTGTACATTGTATGGTCCGCCTGTTCACTAATCTTGTTTATTCATTTTACATAGAATAATTTTGAAATAGGAAAATTTTTATTGTTATTATAATGGATCTACATGCAAATTGCAATATTATAAAAAAGTCTTTTCCTAAAAAGACAAAAACGAAAACAAAAATAATTTTGGAAGAAATTGCCGCTAATTACCAATCTAGCTTAGAACTAATTTTATCTCTCATACGATTGTTATAAATTTTTTAATAACAATCTAGTTCCCGAGTTCCCGAATCAAAATGAATAACTTTTTTTCCTAAACATCAAAGTAAATTAGTTAATGTGAATAACTGAGAATATATATATATATATATATATTAAAATTTGGGATTTTTTTACACGACAAGTTTTCAAAGTACTTACCCCTTTAGTAATCGAGTTGGATTCTCTGGAGATTATCAATATCCTAAACAAAGATAGTATAGATTTATCAGAAATGTTGAATGATGATGAGGATATTCTTTTCCTCACTCCTCAAACGAATGTTTTGAGATTTTCTTTTTGTAATAAGGCTCGTAACAAGATTGTTCTTGCCCTTGCAACAGTTTAAGCGGATATTTTTTTTTAGTGTCTCTTCTCTCAGGGGGTCAAAAAGAGTTTTTGTTTTGGTCATTTTTTGGATAAGATGTCGTCCGCTTTGTCAGCCGACTCAGCCTGTATTTAAGTTTTTCACCAACTTTTTAATATATTTTCTCTAAAAAAAAATTGGGTTTTTTTTACACGAAATTAAAGGGGGGCGTTTTAGTCAAAGCGAAGGTAAACAGAACGTAAAAAAGCCTTGAAATTGAGGATAAAAAGATAATTTGCTACCATTTCAAAGGACGTTGAAGGATGATGAAAGCGCAGACTCCAACTGTAACTACCATTTTCAGTGCTCTCTTCTTCTTCTTCTTCTTCATCAGCCAATTCCCGCCTGTTCTCTCCTTCACTCGATCACAATGCAAGGCTTGGCTTGTACAATCAATTCCCACCGATATGCCGCAGCTTCAGCTGGTTCAAGGCGTCCTCTCTACTCGTAAATCTAATACTCATTTTGCCATTTGCATTTCAAATTCATTTGATTATTTTGTTTTTTTTGCTCCAATCATCTCGGTTTAGATCCCTAGAAATTTTGACCTAATTCTTAGATTTGTTGGATTATCAGGAGATGTGTTCGTATGGTTAGCTGGGAACTCGACGCAGCGTTTGGATATTATTGCTCAGTATTGGGAATTACTAGTTGGTCCTAATGATTCCCGATCGGGGGACTATGGATACTCGATTGAGGATTTGAAGAAATTTGGGGCCAGTAAAGGTTATGATGTTTATTCAGCCATAGAGAAAGCTGCCGATCGCAATGTCAATGTCAGGTAGATTGAATGTGGGTTTGGTGTTGCTTTGATAATAATATAGGGTTGGGAAATAGAAATGGTTTAAATACAAATGATTATCTGCTCTGGAGTTTACCTTACATACTGTAGTATTAAATTATACTTGGTAGTTCAAAATATGCATATTTTACTCCTTGAAGATGATAAGATCAATATGTAAGTTTTAAGAGTTTTAATTGCTTATCTATTTGAATGATGAAACAATTTATGGTTATGATCTATAAGCAGACTTTTTCAAGAAGAAGATATGCTATCAGCAAATAATCATGTAATTGCTTATCTATTTGATGGTGGAAATTTCGGATCTGACCTATTTAAGTAAATAATTTTGAAATTCTTCATTATGTTTATTGATTTGAGAACTTTTCATTATGTAGGCTGGTATCTCACTCGGGAGTATATCCTAACTATGTAAAAGAACCAGCTGACTTAGCATCTGGAAGACCAAACGTGCAGAATGTAACTTTACTACTCGGTGATTGGTATGGGTCAGGCATAGTCCATTCCAAAGTTTGGATATCTGATGATAGGGATGTGTATATAGGGTCTGCAAACCAGGATTGGAAATCTCTTTCACAGGTAAGCTGATACTGAAAGCACTTTTTATATCAAGAATTTACCTTCAGCCACATTATTAGTTGATTAGGAGGCTTTGAAACAGGTAATGGAGCTTCAAATCTTTGATAGTGGTTTTTATTTATTGGTGAAAAGTATAATTCTGATTTCCCGGGCACCCTTTTCGAACATTGTCATTGAATTCTTTGGTTATATTTAGTATTGGTCACACACACACAACAGTGTTAATGAAATTGAGTCTTAAGCTTGATGCCACAATCACTTGATGGTTTTAGGTGAAGGAACTCGGAATATATCTTGCTGGCTGCCCAAGAATAGCAGCTCATGTGAAGGTCTACTTTGACAATCTATTGAAACTTGCATTTCTTAATCACACGGATTATACAAGAACAATATTTGACCACCAGTGGCAGACACATAGAAAAGTTCCTTGCTGGTCATATTTTATTGATCCTGAGTCTAGATGCAGGCAAGTCCAACAATTCTCGTTTTCCTTCATTTTTCAGAAGAATGTACTTTTGTGATTTATTCAATATTGGCAGTAGATTCCTTTTTTCTTCCTTTTTCTGAGTAGTTAGATGCAAGGAACTGAGGATTTTTTCTTCTGGCTCCTGAAGGAATGCATATATCAAGAGCCACTTATCAAAAACGTTGCATGGACCTTCTAATAATTGTAATCTATCATCAATGCATCTTAGGAGGTTGGAATCCTTAAAAAAAAACTTCCTTCCCAGGGAACAAATCAATTTAAGCCCTGGTGGTAGCCAATTTATGTAAAATGTATGTTGTCTTTCGAAAAAGGCCCCTGGTTGTATTTGTTACTCCCATAGTAAATGATCTATTTAATAAGGTTATGTTATTTTAGATGAGAAACACAGTGAAATCGGTTTGTGACTGGCAAATATGGAGAGAATAATATTGAAAATGAAAAAAATGGCAGTAAAATTTACAAATACAGGCCAATAAAATCCATTTCCCAAATCCCCATTCCCTATAGATATAGCGCAAAGAATTTTGAGCTTATATTAAATTTAGTTTCTTGAAATATATCAATGTTTAGCATGTGAGGATAAATATAGATATAGTTTGTTTTCCTGTAATCAACTTCACTTTTTTTTTCTTCCCTCAAGTTGGTTCAAATGTACATGGAGAAATTTAAGGATACTTGAAAACACAATTACAAATTAGACGTACCGATATGTTTGTATCACTGGTATTTAATTTGTTTTGCTTAAGTTAAACATTTTCTCTGCCACATTCCTCTTCGTGCAATCTAGGATATCCATTCATATGTGAAGTTTCCAATATGCTCACTGTTAACATTGTTTGGTACTGTTAACCATTTTGCAGGTCACCGCTTCCACCGTATATGAAGTTTCTCCATACATTAGGATATCCGTTTATTTCAGATCCTTACACACTCAAATTATCTATCCAGACTCCTGGGAGCAGCTTATCAACGTTGCTGCCTTACTCTTGCTATGTCTCTTTCGCCCCTCCAGAGGTATTTGGCAATATTGTCACCTTTTTGTGCTATTTCTCTTCTGGAATACGAAGTTTAAACTAAAGTAAGTACAATGCGTTAAGGGAAAAGGAACAAAACCTGAGTAAGGTGAGCCATGCTATAAAATATTAGCAAGTAATGTATTATAAATTCATTATTAAATTCATATGATATATGAAAAATTAAGAGATATAGTATTTAACCACGTACTAAATTGAACAATCCAATCAAATTAAACCTGATATAGATTTTGAGAAGTAGTGAAGTGAATTGATCGATATTACAAATTCTTTTTATGAAATATTAGTTTAACATACAACTTTGAACTTTAGGTGCGAACCCAATTTACTGTAGTTAACTATTATCATTTTGTTACGAATTACTTCGACTTCAGTTCAAGTAAAATATTGATCTTCTGGACTTCTGTCAGATTTTTATGTCAATTAGGCATCCTATAAACCCATACTTCCCTGCAAAATGGTTACCAGGATGAGGATGTAAGATACCTTTACATCCTTATATACCAGAAATTAAGACATATCCATAGACAAACGTGGAATTCAGACAAAGCCACAAAACCAACACCAACTAGAAGTGTTTAGAAGAAATTAATATAAAGAATTCGGTTTAGAGGAAAAGTGGAAATGCATATCACATGTTTGTGGCCTGTATGTGTATTCTGGGTGCCGTTTTTCTTGGTATCCATTGCTTGCTGTATAGGCCGAGAGATAATACTGTTTTTGAAAGGTGGTGATGCTCAGTTGTATCAATAGCTCCAGTGGGTGAACAACTAACAGGTCTCCATTTACATTTAGGGAGTGTTTGAACCCCAAACTTCAAGTGGGTAGAGTGGGCTGTTATAGTCAGCACACTCCATGTTTGGGGTTCTAATAATACTAGTTGGTGTTTTCAACTATTATAACCTGTAGTTAACTACAATATCACTATTTCAAATCTCTCTTTGCTAAGTGTTTACTATTTCCTACTCACCTTCTCTTTCCTTCTTTGTTATAGTATTTACTATTTCCTACCTAGACTAAGATAGTCTACACTCCAAACACAAACTATTATAACCCAAACCAAAATAATCATAATAGTATGCATTCCATATACAGACTATTATAACATATAAACTATTATAACCTACGAACTATAATAACTATTAATTATAATAATCAACTTAACACCCCAAACACCTTGTTAGTTTTAGATAGTGTACCTCATCCTCCACTTTAAAATCATTTGCAGTCCACAGCTATTATTTGGCAGGTACCAATCTGACGAACAGGCATGGTCAGATACAATTAAATCTGTGAGCAGTGGAGCAACTGTTAGGATTAGTACCATGGACTGGCTGGGTCAGTCTCAATTTACCACACCCACAATTTACTGGTCGTCCTTGTCTTCTGCAATATCAGAGGTAAATTTATCCGTGACTTTTCCTGATTGCTTCTGCGGTTAATGTTATAATGCACTCCCATTACTGTTATTAGAAAATGATGTAGAAAAAGGGCTCAAAGTGGTTAAATTACAAGGTTCTAAACTTTCATGTTTGTGTCTATTTGGTCTCTAAACTTTAAATTTGTTAACATATTTTTAAACATGCAATTTTGT
The DNA here is from genome assembly GCF_009727055.1 of Benincasa hispida. Classification (NCBI taxonomy): domain Eukaryota; kingdom Viridiplantae; phylum Streptophyta; class Magnoliopsida; order Cucurbitales; family Cucurbitaceae; genus Benincasa; species Benincasa hispida. The sequence continues at coordinate 78,015,122 of NC_052357.1, read as the reverse complement.
GTAAATAGGTCAAAGACCTATTGGACAATTTTTAAAATTCATGGATCTATTAGACAAAAAATTAAAAGTGTAGAATTTTATTAGACAAATATTCAATTTTACATCTAATAGAGCCATTAATTTTTAAAAAGTTCAAATATGTTAGAGACCCATTAGACACAAGTTTGTTAGTTTCATATACTAATTTCAAATATGTTCTAGTTGAGAGAGTTATTAAATATTTTTTAAAGACAAGGACTTTAAATACAAAATTGTAAGTTTAGAGATCTTGTATATACTTTTTAAAGTTTAGAGACCTGTTAGACACAAATTTAAAAGCCAACGACTAAACTTGGAATTTATCGAGACTAGTTTTTAGGTTGTTGATCTTACAAAAACATTTAACAGACGGAAAGGTATGCAATAGTTGAGCATTCTTGAGACTAGTAATGTCAAGTATTAAAATTATGTGAGGCCGTTTGGTATTCACTGCATCCTAACCCCAACCATTTCTAAGTTTCAATACCGAGGTTTCTTGTACAATCTGGTAGAAAAGGGCTTTCATTCTAGATTTTAAATCTTGACAAATCCATTTATCATTACAGGTCGTCTTCTCAAAAAATGCAACTGTCAAGTTATTGGTATCATATTGGACACATTTTGTTGAGAGCACCGATCCATACCTCAAGTCTCTCCTCTACTCAAACATCCTCTGTAACTCTTCAAAATTCAATGATTGTTTTGGCAAAGTTGAGATCAAATACTATGTTGTTCCCGGTTATAATGAAACGGGACCGGCACTTTATCACAACGGAACGAGAACGAAAAATGCATATCCAAGTTTTACTAGAGTTCAGCATGGAAAGTTTGTAGTTAGTGATGTTAGAGCACACATAGGAACAAGCAATCTTGGATGGGATTACTTCTATGTAACTTCTGGTGTCAGCTTTGGAACATACAACCCAGCTATTGTTAAGCAGGTTCAAGAAGTGTTTGATGCTGACTGGAATTCTCCTTATACTGTTCCTGTTAAAACCATACAAGATGGCCCTACATTTTCCAGCTGATCTGCACTTGAATGAAGGTTTGGTGGAACTACAAATGAACAAGCTACAAAATCATGTGGTTTATTTAGTATAGCTCTTCACTAGCCTGTTAGTGTTATAGATTCAATTTAGATGTGTTGTGTTGAAAGGATGACATTCCATTGTGTGTTTTTGTAACTAAAATAGAGCTGAAAACACCTTTAGTTTGTCTAGAATTAAAAGTTATTCGAAACTAGTAAAAGTGAGTCTGTTTGGGCAAAGTGCTTACAATTTTTTTTTTTTTCACTTGAAAACATTTCTTTTAATACTTGAAAAGTTCCTTCCAAGCAGATAAGACTTCCAAAATAAGTGATCGAGTGGAGCCAATTGGCACTCTTTAGTTTGTTTTAGATGTAAGTTTTCTAGTTTGTCATATTAGAATTGAAAGCTTATTTATATGGGGGAAAAAGTTACCTACCGAACAAGAATAGTTTTGTACAAATTTGAAATAATTTTGGACTGACATGAGAAGATTTTTTATTATTTGAATTCTTAAAACAAAATACAATATTTTAACCAATTAAATTATGTTCAGATCGATAAATTATAACCACCAACGTGAATATAACTCAATTGGTTAAGATATCGTGTTATTGACCTATGTATTAGAGAGTTAGATCTCTACTTTACATGTTGAACTAAAAAAAAAAAAGAATAAAGAAAAGTTAGCACAATATATGTCATGTATGACAAACATTTCAAACATTTCGTTCCTATAGTACATCAACCCTAATGAATGGACAAATACTCATTTTCTTAGATCACTAGAAAAATTGAATCTATTCCTTCTCTTTTCTTCTGTTATCATAAATAGTAAGTAAATTTTGAAGCTATGGATTCTTTTAAAATGTTAAATATGCTCAATAAATAATCTAATATTAATATTGAGAAAAATGTTTAAAATTGTTTCAAATCCACATGGGCCATATGCTGGACCGGGTTTCCTCATTGTTGGGCCGTTACATAGTTGGACTTGGGCCTCAAAGAAGCCTTCGGTCCATTTATCTGGAATCAGCGCCTAATGAAATGGGCTTTTTCCCTCCAACTAAACACCAGACAGTCCCAAAATCTCCGAATCAAGAACGGTCTCGTAGCCGCAATACGGAGCAAAATTTCTTTGAACTTCGCTTGAAATTTGAAAGTGTTCTTAGCTTCAAAGAATTCATAGACGAGAACGAAGATTGTGGAATCTAGAACAATTCACACAGACTTCCAGAAAGACGGGGAGAGATGCAGAGATGGAAAGCACTGGAAGCAGTGAGGAGATCTTCATTTCAGCGATTTAGTTCATTTTCTAACCTGAAGAGAGGCTTCTCTGCTCTACCAAACTATGCTCAAACTGATGATCTTTCCGACCAGGTTCGTTCGTGTTCGGAGTTCTTTATTAGTTTGTTAACAAGTTATCAAACGCGGAAATGCGTCTCTTTCTTTCTGTTTTTCTCTCCTAAACTGGATTCATTTTCGGAGGAGGAGCTTACTGAGCAGGTATCGGTTTTGTTCTGAAGAAGTGTTTATGTGATATTTAGGTTCTAGTGGAAGGAAGACCGAAGTCCAGAGCAGCTATCCTCAATAGGCCATCAGCTCTCAATGCTCTCACTACTTCCATGGTTCTTTTTCTACGATTCTTTTCTTCTTTTCTGTGTAGTGAGATTAGCTTTCTATCTTGTTTGGTTCATAATTGCCTACTTGTTGGAAGATGTTCAAAGAAGAGCTCTATTTGTTGTAGGTAGCTCGGTTGAACAGGCTTTATGAGTCGTGGGAGGAAAATTCTGATATCGGATTTGTCTTAATGAAGGTGTGAATTGGTTTGCGTGTGCATTCACGGATGCTCAACGTTGAACTCTTTCTCCGATTTAATTTTTATATTTCCAGTGTCAGAAACGTCTTAATTTATCTGGAAGCTATTGTAAGTTTAGCTTGTGTTTTATCATTCGGACTTGTTCTACCTCCCGCACCTGAGAAGTGTCATATTATTTCTTTTTTGAAGGGTAGTGGCAGGGCCTTTTGCTCCGGTGCAGATGTTGTTGCGCTTTATCATTTATCAAATGAAGGTGAGAGGTCTTTTGATGTTTCGAATGGAACTTTGAAAACTAATCATTGGCATTGGTTGAGACATTTATATGATCATGTAATTTTGTAGGATTCAGTGTTGCTATTAAGTATTGAGACTCTACGAAGGCAAATAGGCTATGACATTGCTTGTTTAATGTTAATTTTGTTCATGCCTCAGTATTCTCATTATGAATGGCAAATGCTGTCGGTTTCTCAGGGAAATGATATGATTGTCATTTCAGCAAATTTTCTAATATGAAACAAATGTAATGAAAAGGATAGAAATGAAAATGGAGACGAGAGGATGACTGGAAATCAAGGTCAATACCATATTAGGGAAATCGTGAAAGCTTTCTTCGACTGGCCAAAAGTAAGAAAGAAAACTGTTAGTATTAGCAAATATGTTTGAGGTTGGAGGCCTAAGTTGAAGTAATACGACCTCACTCGTTCTCATACCCTATCTTCTTTATCCCAAAAACTGATCTAATTCCTATTATAAGAAATAGAATGAAAATGAAGAGGAAAACCTCCATATTGTCTTGGCTTTTGCTTTGGGGAAGCTACAATACCGATTAAAGAGAAAAAAGATTCTGGAAGGATATGGAGAAGGAAAAATTGAACTCAATAGTTATCCTTTATATCGTGAGAAACCTCACAATAAAGTCTTTGATGCTCTCCCCTCAATTACATGTCACACACATATGAGTTCCAAGAATTATTCAAGTAATGTAAAGAAAATAAGTGGAACTGGAATCAAATGAATGTTTCCTGATGGCCTTTATTTCTTTCGAATTGGAATTCACTATTATATCACTTTTTTTTGTTATTTAGATTACTTAGATAAAGAAACGTACTGACGTAATGGACCAGTTTGGTTATATGAAATAGAGATCTTTGATTAAAGGTTCATAAACTTAGTGAATTAGACAGTGTCACACTATGAAAAATCTTTCCCACGTTTGGTTCTCCTTTTGGACAATAATCCACATCCATTGATTTGTATAGTTTTCATAGTTGTAACTAAATAATAAAATATTAAAAAGGATGAGAAAAAGAAACTACAATAACAGCCTAACAGATTTATTTTCATCTTTCATCCAGTGTATGGTGCTTTAAATGGGGTTTCACTATCTCATGCAAGTAAGTTAGAACCTTAAGTTGATCCTTTTTCGTTTTGGGCACAGGGAATATTGAAGACTGCAAGAAGTTCTTTGAGACATTATACAAATTTGTGTATCTTCAAGGAACTTACTTGAAGCCACATGTGAGTAACTTCATGTTCTCTGTTGAAATATTCCATATTTTGATTGACTAAAAAGAGCTCATCACTCTTGATGATTTTTTCTCTGGGTCTAGGGTTACTGTTGGGGTTAAAGAGAGTTTCAGTATGCAATTTATGGTTTTTTTTTCCCTCTCTCTTCATTTTGTTTGTATATGTATTTATGTATGAACTTTATGCCGCCTATAAAACTTTGTAGCTTGTCATTATTATTTTTATTAGGTGGCCCTGTTGGATGGTATCATGATGGGAGGTGGGGCTGGGATTTCCCTTCCAGGAATGTTCAAAGTGGTGACTGATAGAACTGTAAGTGAATATAGGTGCAATAAGTGCGATCATCTTTTTGTGATGTTATTCTATCTGGATACTTAAATGACTCTATTTGACATTGCTCGTCAACGTCGCATAACGTCATATTTGAATAAATAGATTCAAGTATTTGAAAATGGAGAAATTTAATAGAACTTGATGAATGTCAGCAAATGTTTGATAGCTAAACAAGAAATGAACTTCTCATTGATTGAAAATTGTTTGAGGGAACATTCTCCCAAAGGGAGAGAAATGAAATAAAGGAAAGTACAAATGTACTATTTAATTCTAGAAATTGCATATCCTATGAACGTGTTTATCTGAGTGTATAATATATTTCTGGAAGGGATGGACAGCAATAGCATTTCTGCACAGATTTCATAATTTGGAATTTTACTGGACCACACTGTTGGCAATGGGATTAGGCTTTTCCTTTCAAATTATAAGTTTCCAAATATTTTTATGTAGTAGAAGCACAATTTGTGCAAGAAAGAACACTCACCTTCAAACTCCTATTTTCGTAAGTCGCTAGAAATATACCCATTTATATCACACCCATCTATTCGTATTGACAAAAGCAATATGTAGAGTCTCCACATTTCTTCTTCTTCTTACATGTAATTATTACAGGTTTTTTCTCATCCTGAGGTTCGAATGGGTTTTCATCCTGACGCTGGAGCTTCCTTCTATCTTTCTCGTCTTCCTGGCTACTTAGGTAGTATATATATTATTAAAATCTTGCAGCATTTTGAATTTGTTTCCCCCCACCCCCCCAACCCAAAAAAAAAAAAAAAAACAGAGAGAGAGAGAGAGAGAGAAAGAAAAGAAATAAGGGTAAAACCTAGAAATATAAGATCCCGGAATTGTTTAAGTCGAGCGCATAGCACAATGTTGGATTCCTCAAATTAGTTCAATTGGAAGATAGAAGAAAGTCCATAGTAAATTCCTTTGGTGCACTGATGTAAGATCCAGGAATTGGTGCACTGATGAAGATTTCTCATGGCTGTCTTCCCTTGAAGCGTATAAGAATGACAAAAAATATGAAGGAAAGTGAACATCATCATTGTGGTAAAGCCATTTATTTAAGTGAAAGTTCTGTTAGGATCAGATGGCAATAATTGTAAATTCGATCAAGTAATACATCCAAAAGCAACATATTTAATTGCATAATCTTCTCTGCTATCCCTTAATTGAACCATATATGATAGTCCCAAAATTTGATCGCCATATGCTTGTTTGGTCTAAAAAGCAGCAAATTTTCTTGGACAATTTTCTTTCTTCCAGGCGAATACTTGGCTCTAACTGGTGATAAACTTAATGGGGTGGAGATGATTGTCTGTCGCCTTGCTACACACTATTCGCTCAATGCAGTTTGTTTTCTGTTCCTTCATCCTTTTTGATTTCTCATTCTTATTCATTCATGGCTTGTAATGATTATATATAACTCTGGCAGAGACTTGGTGGGATTGAAGAACGCCTTGGTAAAATGATTACAGATGACCCTTCTGTCATAGAATCATCACTTGCTGCATACGGTGATCTTGTTTATCCTGATAGTAGGAGGAGTGTTCTTTCCAAGTACTGTTCTTCTTTTACATCTTTCCTCTTTGTTTAGGTTAAGTCCTAGCCTCTACGGATGTTAAATTTAATACAAAGAAATTCAATAAGTTGATTTTACTTTTGAGAATTTGTACTTACTGAACGGATTAGAAGTGTCATACCATGAGACTACGAGAATTGTCGCCTGAGTTAAATAGTGAACTCCGTCATAAAACATCCTAGGGCTTTAACAACCATAGGATAGAATTCATCTTTCGAACACAAATGATGGCGACGTCGACAATATAATTTTTCTTTTATTTCTTCTAGATTCTAATAATTTCCAAGCCTTTCTTTTTCCACAGGCTCGATGCAATTGACAAGTGTTTTAGCCATGACACTGTTGAGGAAATTTTAGAAGCATTGGTAAGCGTTGTATTCTATTTCTAAACCTTTAAGATGTTGGAAACTTCAACTAGTAGAATAGAATTTATAGACTAGCCAAGTGTATAAGTCGCTGACCTCTACTAAGAATCAAAAACTCACGAGGCGCATGGTCCAAGTCAAGTTCTGAACAGAAACGGTTTCTCCATTCTAGAAATCACAATGATAATTTTACTGAAGTATTATTTGTCTAAATCCACACGTCAGGAAAAAGAGGCTGCAGAGTCTTATGATGAATGGTATTCAACAACCCTGAAGTTACTTAAAGAAGCTTCGCCGTTGAGCCTGAAAGTTACGTTAAGATCTGTGAGTTTCTTTCTTTCCATCTTTCTTGTTTCATTTTTATTTACACATATGTTGGAATACATTAGTTCCTTGATCCTTATTTTATCCCATTGTAATCGTAGATCCGCGAAGGTAGGTTTCAAAGTCTCGACCAATGTCTTGCTCGTGAATACAGGATATCCCTCAATGGAATTCTAAAGCAGGCATCTCCCGACTTCTACGAGGTAATTACCCTTCCAAATTTATTTGGACAGTTAAAATTCGTCATCGGACGCCTTACTTTTTGTATGCATTGATAGGGTGTTCGAGCTAGGCTGGTGGATAAAGACTTCGCTCCTAAGGTTTGTTGAACTCCGTACTTCGGTTAAATCTCATTTTGTTACATAAAATTTGAATCTATCTGTCGAACAACTCTCTTTCAAGATGCCTATCTTGATGGATTAATAGAGGAATTTGAAGATGTATTTTATGAAATGTTTTTTTTAATGTAAAATAATTAATAATTTGATGGTGAACCCTGCAGTGGAATCCTCCGACCCTAGGGGATGTGAGTAAAGATATGGTGGACAGCTATTTTTCACGGGCAGGTGAATTACCTGAACTAGAGCTGCCCACAGCATTACGGGAACCGTTCATTTGAGGTTCGTTAAGAGAGATCCAAATTGACAGTAAAGAAGCAAAAATATACCCAACGCATGCCCCGTGGGTACTTTTCCCCACTCCTGTACCGTACCACAATTATTTTAGCCACTCAATTTCTCTTATTCACCTTTAATGACCATTTTGACAGGGTTTTTTTCCCTCTCCCATCTAGTGTATTAGGTTTCTTTTTCTTTTCTTTTTTTTTTTTAAAAAAAAATCAGCCAATCAAATGGAGTTTTGAGCATTTTTTTCGTAATCACTGCCACCTCCATGTTTATGTTATGTATCTTGTATTGCTTTATCTCTTTTTTAAAGGAGTGTTTGGCTCATCAATATGAATCGAGTTGAGTCGGTAATGTTTAGTCTACTAACTTTAAAAATTGGTGGAGTTGAGTTGGTATATTTTACCAACTCACTCCAGCTCACTAAAAACTCCCAATTCTTCCAATGTTTTCAATGGCTTCATCCATCGGCTACTATTGGCGACTATTGCTACTACCATACTTTGAGAACCTAAGAAGTACATATACTTCTTATTGTGCAGAAAATTGGTATTAGATACAGATACGATACGGATACATCTAGATACGTGGTAAATACGTGTCTGATACGTTATTTGAAGTATTTTTTTTTTAAATTTCAGATAAGCATATATGCTTCTAGATATGTGAAAATGATACGTTGGTCAATTTTTTTTTTCAAATTTAAGCCCAATACACAATCCATTTTATTTTAATGCATGTTAAGGAGTGATTTTAAAATCATCAAAAATCATTTTTTTCATTTTTAAAATCACTCAAAAACACACTTTTAGTTAATATTAGTTTAGTTTTCAAATTTATACTTTTAAATGCAATTTTCATACCATCAAAATTAATTTTGAAGGATTAAACATGTTTCACGCTGATTTTGAAAATGACAAAAATGATTTCAACCATTTTAAAATCACTTCTAAACATAAAAATCCACTTAAATTGAGCAATCCAAAACAAAATAAATTAAAAATGGTAAAAACATAATAAAAAAAATTAAAAAATTAAAAAAATCCAAAACATAATCGAATTTTCATTCTTTCCTTCTCTCACACTATTTAAATCATGATTCACACCTCCTTCAATCTCAACTTTCTTCAATCTTCATCTTCTACTTTTTTTCTTACCGTCAACTCTAGTCATTCAATAATCATTTGACATTACTAGATTTTTTTTCAAGTTTTCACTCTCTTCTTGAATTTATTTTAATCTAATTTAAAATAAGTATTATAGCAATTAAGTAGACATTATATATATAACGTATCTTCAAAGTATCTGTATCTTAGTTTTTTAGAAACTAACGTATCGTTGTGTCGTATCTTCGTATCATGTATCTTTATCTGTCTTTGTGCTTCTTGGTCAAGAACTAACATTCGATGAAAACTTCGATGACTAATTTCGGATTCTGACAACCAACTCCAACAACCACCTTCGCGCGACCAACTCTGACTATCAATTTTGGGCTTCGACAACGAACTCTGATGACCAACTCCGACAACCACGTTTGTAGGTTCCGACAACTACCTCCAACTACAAACCCCAATGAAAATCACCTTCGATGACCACCTTCAAGCGAGCAACTCTGACGACCAACTCCCGACTTCGACAACCACCTCTGACGATAAAACTCTTGACAATCAATTCCAATATTACCTTCATGCGACCAACTTTGAGCTCCGACAACCACCTTCGACTACAAACTCTGGTGTAAATCATTTTCAATGATCAACTTCGACGACCACCTTCGTGCTACCAACTTCGGGTCTGAAAACCACTTTCAACGACAAACTCTGGCTACCAACTTCAATACCACCTTCATGCAACCAATTTCAGGCTTCGACAACTACTTTCAACTACAAACTTCAACGAAAATCATCTTCGATAATCAACTTTAACAGCCACTTTCGATTATTATAAGACTAGTGATTGTTAAAGTATGTTGTATGGTTTTTTATTATATAAATAATAGTACTTTGTCTACATTAAGTGCAATATTTATACGTAGAAATTTGTAAAATATATTTTTATTTAATTGAATTCACATATCAAATTAGTGTTAGTAATATTTGGAAAAGTATGTGTCTAGTTGAATAGTATGTAACATAAAAAAATCATAAAATGGAGATCTTTTCCTGGAACATTTTATGGCAAAAAATAGTGAAAAATGGAGATTTGTTCTCTGGTGATCCTCCAAATTTAGAGGAATTGAAAGTGAAATTGTTGAAAAAATGTGGTGGCATTCCATTGGTCGTTAAGATGATAGAAAAATTTAATTAAAAAATTTATGATAAAGTAAAACTAGAAAGTATCAAGAAGAAGAAAAAGAAGAAGATGAAATTCATGGAGAAAAATTAGGAATCAAAATTTAATTTTTCTTTGGTTGTTCATTTTATTTAACTATATTCCTACAAAAAAAAATGTAGTTGATTAATTGTTGTTCATTATTAAAAAAAAAAAAAAAAAAAAAAAAAAAAAAAAAAAAAAAAAAAAAAAAAACAGAAGAAGAAAAACTTTAAAAATTAAAAGAAAAAGAATTATAATCCATATTTTATTCAATAAAAAAATGGGTAAATTATTGAATAAATAAGCTTCAAAACAAATAGTCATCATAAAAACAGATTATTTAGAGTTCAAAAATCTGCACTAGATACCTCATACGTATGAACTCAACTTTACACTCTAAACATAAACGTGTGTACTCCACAATTGCAGATATCATATCTCAACTCAACACCCCAAACAACCCTTGATAGAATTTTAAACTCCGTTTGGTAACCATTTTGATTTTTTTTTTTTTTTTAAATTAAGCCTATAGACACTACATCCACCTCCAATTTTCTTTCTTTATTATCTACTTTTTACCAATTGTTTAAAAACCAAGCCAGATTTTGAGAACTAAAAAAAGTAGTTTTCAAAAAATTGTTTTTACTTTTGAAATCTAGCTAAGAATTCACCCATTGTGTTTAAGAAATATGCAAATTTTGTAAGAAATGTGGAATGAAATAGGCTTAATTTTCAAAAACAAAAATAAAAAACCAAATGATTACCAAACAAGGTCTAACTGTTAAATTTTGTTAAAAGGACTCAAGTTTGTTTAATAGATTAATCCAAAATTAGGGCCTATGTCAAATGAAATTCTTTCCAACAAGAGCCTTTAGAATCTAATTAAGAATGGATAATGTTTTGATTTTAATAATTAGATTTATAATGTAACAAATCTTTTGATTTTGAAGCATGGATACCGAAAATTTCGTACGGATGAGTCAATTTTTTAGGCTCACTCAAAATTTGGCCCATCTTTCAAAAACACTCGAATTTTGGCCTTCTGATGATGTCAGTCGTGTGTGAAATGTCCATTTGGTTCTTAAAATGTTCGAAGACGCGTGCACATCCCAATTTCTCGCTCGTTCATCTCGTTTCACACTCATTCCTCTCGTTCATTCCTCTCGTTCTTCATCGGAATGAAATCAAATGTTTTAAATTTAAAATTTCAGACTTCCTCATTCCTCTCGCTTCATCTTCTTTCCTCTCCCTCAGTACGATATTTTTCTCTCTCAGTACAGTTAAAATTGAATGCCACAACTTGCATCCGATTTGATTTCTATACTGTCAAACACCAAGAAATTTTGTACGGTCTTCTTCCATTGGTTAACTGTCTCGTTAGCTCTTTTCTGCACCTCCAAAAGTTAAGGTAACACTGGTACAAATTGTGGTTTACGTTTTTCATTTCTTGCACGTGATTTCGTTTTTGTATAAAGTTAAGGAGAGAAAGAACGAGAGGAAGAACGAGATGAAGAATGAAATGAAGAACGAGATGAAGAAACGAGAAGAACGAGAGGAAGATGCGAGATCTTGAAACGAGAGTTTTCCATGATGCTTGATAATATAATTTTGTCTCTTTTTTTCTCTAATTTTTTTTTCTTTTACCTACAGTTGTAATAGCTAATCTGAAGATTGTTATATAGGATCGTTTTCCTGGATAGGTCTTATATTGGGATCGCAAATAAGATAATCAAAGAGAAACTTATAGAGAGGCAGCTTTAAATGTTTTGAAAGACTATGTTTAGAAAATTCGTGGATATGGACATAGTCTTTGATAGCTCGCTAGTCCACCATATATTATTGAGGGAGGTGGAAAGTTACAGGCCTGATTCCATGACCTTTGACTTACATGGGATGATTGTTGAATTTTTTAAGGAGAATTTCATATTGGTGATGGGATTGTGGCATCACCTACTAAACTGGTTTGTAGTGTTGAAGTGACGAAATCTTTACGATTGAAGTATTTCAAGAATTTAATGGCGATGGAAGTGCATCCCACCAAGTTTGAAGAATGTTATAAGGCATTAAAGTTTGAAAATGACTTGGATGAAGTGAAAGTTACTCTTGTATATTATTATGAGTTGGGGTTGATAGGAAAAGACAAGACAAAAAGTAGCACTGATAAATCGTTGTTGGATGATGTGGAGGACCTCGAATACTTCAACAGCTGAAATTGGGGACATCTTTTATAGGAGCGAATCTTCAATGGTCTGAAGAAAGCGTTAAAGGACAAGGTCACCTCGTATAAGGAGAAGGTGAAAACAAATAAAAGTTATTTGTTGAAGTACAATCTACCCAGATTTCCTCCATTCCAAGTATCAATTCTTACATTTTCTTTACCATAAATGTGTAATGAATTGTCATTACTTTCTTATAAACTAAAATAGTCTTATAGGTTTGGGCATATGAGATTATATCCATTGTTTCTAGGAGAGCTGCAATTCAACTTAACGATAATGTTGTGCCTCGATTTCTAAGGTGGCCATGTTCTCATTCATTGTCCAACAAGATATTGCAGAAAGATGTCTTCAACTCCCCTTCAGTGAGTAACAAGCACCACCTCACATTGTTTTAGTATTTAACATTATTTAACATTGTTTACAATATATTTGTCATATAGTTGGTGATCAAGCCGTTAACGATGTCTGATGCGGAGAGTTAATTTTGGGACACTCAAGTTGACGAATGCCCAGCGTATTTGGAGCTTCAAAAGGAGGATTTTATGTTGTTAGTGTCAAGGAGCTCAAAAGAAAAAGGTGCAGACATTGACCAGGAGAAGGTATCTAGTAGACATGAACCTCATGAGGGGGACCATATGCCTTTCCAATTTGAGCATGAGACTTGCCACAAAGAGAATTTTGAGATCCATGAGCCAAATGGTGTACTAGAGCCCAATGTCAACTCAAATAGGACGAGCATTCGGAGTAGAAACTACTTGCAAATCTTAGACAAGTGGGTCTTGAGAGTGGAGACTACATTGGGGGAGGTGAAGTCTGATTTGGGGGAGGTGAAGGTACAACTGCGAACAATCATTGAGATATTGCAAACATTATGTCGGGTATGTACATTTCACAATTTGTGGATGAGTGGGTGTGTTTCATGTGTTACATACTAATGATATGGTGTAGTTGTGTAGAACAATGCAGAAAACGAGTCACGTGGCCATAATGGTGAGGACAAGCAACATGACCATGATGGTGAGGACGAGCCAGGTAACCATGATGGTGTGGATGAAGAACATGTCGAGAGGAATCCTATCGATCCTAACACTAATCCCACTCTCCCGAGCACCACTTCTATCGACCCTATCTCCAATCCCATCCTCCAAAGCACCACTTCTATCGACCCTATCTCTGATCTCACTCTCTCGAGCACCACTCCTATCGGCCCTATCTCTGATCCCAGCCTCTCCAGCACACTGCCATTGTGCCTGTAACCACCACCGATGCCACACTCACCACCACCACTGCCATCGAGCCACCTAAACCAGATCCATCCTCTATGGATGATGATATCCATCTACGCCTAATCCCACCTCCAATAAAGAAGTTAAAGATCAAGGTGGAGAAAAAATCCTAGGTCACTGAGGCTTCAAGATGTACGGGTAGGAAGAGGAAAGAGGTTAAGCCTTATACCCCTCCGGTTGAAGTGAAATGATCAAAGTTGAAGAGGAAGTACTACGATCCAAGTGTTTGTCCTCCTAATATGGTTAATAGGGTTAGATACGATCCAACTCATCCAGTCCCAAAGGAAATGTTCAACGCCTTCCTACAATGGCTTACGAGCTATGATGTGGAGCCTCACACACCTGGCACAGGGGCTTTGTTTAGAACGGGTAAAAGCACAAAAGAATTGTTTTGTGAGTTGATGAAAGATAATGAATGGATCAAGTGTGATGTACGGACTAATTTTGTTTACAAGTTTTATATCGTTACATGTACTATGTTTTGGTTAGTAACGTGTTGGGCTTTCATTTTTAGGTGCTTGAGAGCATATTTTTGTTTTCTAGGAAAAAGTTGCTTGCTCAGCCCACGATATGCGTCTATAAGTTCATGATGTTCCCACTAGGAATATTGGTATGTATATGCTTTTTCAATTAATTCATTCATTAATTCATTTTGTATATTTAGTTCATTAACAATTAATTCATTCTTTGCCAACAACGCCATTTGAACTTTTTCACACCCGAAAGCTTGTTCAGAGCCATATCGATAGGACCGAGGAAGAAGTTGTTGTTGTATGGGCGAAAGAAGATAGTTAACTAACCTTGTGCTTGGTTTGGAGCCAAATCACCAACCAGGATCGGTTGACGTAGACTACGTGTATAGTGAAATCAACCTACGTGAATATTGGATCCTGATCGTGATTGAAGTGAACAGAGGACGGATATTGTTATAAGACTCCATGCCATCGTACATCTCGATGAATGATATTGCACTAATCCTAACACCTTTGACACATACATTGCCGTCATTGACTCACTTTTGCATGTTCTATCAGAAGAAACCAGACTTACATCATGACCCATGGCAAGTTTATGGTGCAGAAACAAGAGATATATGAGGTCGCAATACATTAGATTGTGGTATCTTCTATTTAAAATTTCTTGAACATATGGTTACCGACTTATCGGATCTCCAACGTAAGAAGTGTTGGTTCAAAAGAAGATGGCGAACTTTAGATTCCAATATGCTTGTAAGCTAAGGGCTGATACATTCATTTGTTAGATTGTATTTTTCAAGTTGTATACTTATTTCTGCAAATTGTGAATGTAAAAAACAGTAGAAATTGTGAATGTTAAAAACAGTACAACTTGTAAATATAAAAATTAGTACAACTAGTAAATGTTGACAAACTTGGCTGTCTACATTCACGAGTGGCTCATTACAAGTCTGTCTGTTGTGGCCGACACCACCACATTGTTTGCGTTTTCTCGGGGGTCGATGTTTTCCAGCAGACGAGATCCTCTGTACCTGCCTTCGTCCTACTCGAACGACCCTTTCCGGTTTAAAGATCTTAACGTCAGCATACTCCGGCAGTTTCTTCCATTCAGTCACATGGCCAAGTGGAGATATCGATTATGCGTAAGCAAAGACAAGCGACTCCATAGAATAAAACCTGCTACATAGGGTGAATGAGTTGATGTTCCACTTTCGAGCTGCAGCAATAGCATGCGAACACGGAATTTCCAAAGACTGAAATTATCTACAACTAAACTCAAGTATGTTAAGGCAGACAATGTCTTCTAACCCACCATCTTTCACATGGAACGTGTAACAATCGATTGGATTGACTCGGTATCGTCTGGCATTCTCACACTCCAATGATATAATTTTATCCGCATATTTTGAATGTGGTTATGTGCTAACTGACTAAATATTCCGCGGCTCATAGAACCATTGTTGTATCAACACCTTATGTATTTCAGTAATGTTGTTATTTGCAGTTTCTTTGCTTCTTTCGTCATCGAATTGAAACATTCGGCACTATTGTTCGTCATGTTATCATATCGATTCGCATATTAATAACATCTTGCCCACCACTCAACACCCACATCCTCTAAATACCTTCCAAGGCTACTATTCTTGAACTTCGATATATGGTCCCAATATCTTTTGAAAGCAGACTCCCAATATGCTCTTGCTGCACTATCAAACAATTTGCCAATTGCCTCATCTTTGAAGTTTTTATTGATATTCCTCTTTAAGTGGAATGTACAAAGTCTGTAATGTTGCTGGGACTACAGCATCAACTGCATTGATGATCGTCTGGTGTCGTTCTGAAACAAATACAAGATTAGGGCTTTCCAATTGCAGCTTTCAAATTCGTCATAAACCACTTCCATGATCGATCAGTCTCATTGTCGGTGATAGCATATGCCAAAGGGTACACCTGGTTATTACCATCCATTGCAACACCAACCAACATTATGTCTTTGTACTTACCCTTCAAATGAGCAACAATGACCACTAGACGATAACTCTTAAATCCTCTTAAGCAAGGACCTAGTGTGTAACATCCCGAAATTTTATTCGTAATGCAATTCCAGTATTTTGTAATATTCGAGATCATTTTTTAATTTTAAAAATTTAATTGGATTACTGAAATTCAATTATTGAGAAAGGAATGTTTCAATTTAATGGTTTAATCAAAGAAAAATTGTGGGAATTTGACTTTATGTCACACAAATTTAATTTGAAATTAATGTCAAGAATTAATTTCATTTTGGAAGGGGGTTATGTCACACAAATTTAACTTGAAATTAATGTCAAGAATTAATTTCACTTTGAAGGGGTTATGTCTCACAAATTTTATTTGAAATTAATGTCAAGAATTAATTTTATTGTGGAAGGGGGTTAGTTAAACTCTTTGTGAATTGAAAATTTTAATGAAGAAATGGATTAAAAGTTGGAAGCATGATCTGATTGAAGGAAGATTTTGGATATTAGAGTCTTGAGGGTGGTTGTTGCTCAAGCTTCGTTGGGGAATTGAATTCAAAGATTGATTATTGAAGACTTCCGCTTGGATCGATATCTGAATCTAGTATCGAGATAAGTAATCTTACTATTGGAACCACATTTGTGTCGGGCGATAAGATTAAGGATAATTTTGTTGGTTCTAAGATTGAAATGAACTTTTTAGAAAGAATATATGAGCATGTGATAATATGTTTGAAGAATGTTATATGTATGAGCATGATTTAGAATTTTTACAAGGTATGTTAGTAAAACGATTGAGCATGTTAGCAGAACTATTGAGTTTGGGCCTAAATTATGAGATAAGTGATACTACCACTGAAATTCCATAGCGCTAGACGGAAATTAGATATATGTTGATGTACATGCTTTCATGAGATTTGTTTTTGGATCTATGAATGTATGTCGTGCGATTTACCATGAAATTATGAATTGTTCATTATGTGAATGTTTTAAGGAGTCTAGTGCATGAAAGAGATGTACTAAGGTCGGTTCATTTTTATAAGATTACGCATGCTTGTCTAGACTGATTCGCATGATATTATTTACAAGATTTTATAAGACTCATGAACAGGAAAATGTTACATGTAATATGATTTTGGATGCGATCTCTTTTCCTTTCCAACATTTGATTTATTTGAGTGCATGAAAGTGATGCATGTCTAGGGGCACTAGTCCATGAAAGAGATGTACTAGGGCCTGTATGTATGAAAGTGATACATACCTAGAGGATACTGGGGTGTACATAAGAGGTGCACGCTCAGTGGGTTATGTGTATACGAAAGAGGTATATACATAACCATGTGTACGAAAGATGTATGAATCCCTACATTCATAAAGAGGATCTGGCGTGTACGTAAAAAGTACACACTCAGTGGGTTATATGTATACAAAAGAGGTGTATGCATAAACCATGTGTACGTAAAAGGTACACATTCAGTGGGTTATGTGTATACAAAAGAGGTGTATGCATAAACCATGTATACGTAAGAGGTACACATTTAGTGGGTTATGTGTATACGAAAGAGGTGTATGCATAACCATATGTACGAAAGAGGTACACGCCCCTATATTCATAGAGAGGACCTGGGGTGTACGTAAGAGGTGTACTCTAGGGAAAAGGAAAAGGAGTGAGCCATATAAGGGAAATCTTCAAGTCCCACTAGTAGAGAGTTTCAGTTCATGTAGCATTTATTTGACATAAATGCTTAGTCCGACCCCAGTGGTGGATTTACCTACTGAGCATTTTTATACTCATCCTTTCTCATGTTGGCGAATGACAAGAGGAATCCATGAACGAGACACTGGGGACCAGTTTTAATGCTTCCACTCATGTTTTAAGAGTTCTTTTATGTTTTTAACTTCCGGTCTTGACATTTGAAACTTATTGATTGAGATTTGTTTTCAGACTTATTTATTTCCACTTATGACTTATGGGTACCCTATCATTTGATTTTAATATTTGAATTTAATGGAGATCTTTTAAGTTACATTATTTATTTAGCATTTATTTCACTAACAAAAGGATGTCATTTTAACTTCCATACATGCATGCATTTAGTAATCCTAGCTTGAGTCCTAGGAAGTCGAGTCGTTACATAGTGTCATGAACACATATTTGAAGTATTGAGATTCTTCAAGTTCAATCTCAAAAAACGATCACATATCCTCAATGATATGGCATGGGGTTTCAATCTTTAAAGCTTCACCATAAGCATGCAACAAGGTGTAAGATTCCTCGGGGACACCTCTTGCAAGAGTGAAAGTAGTTCCTCTTGCACGCCATACCTTGTTGTAACTTATGTTCACACCATATTCCAGTCACATATCCTCAATGATATGGTATGGGGTTTCAGCACGACCAACACCGAACTTATCTTTGATTAACCGGCCAATTACAAACGTGCTAGCTTGCTTATGGTCATGATTAAGGACTTGAATTGAGCATGTGTGGGTAGCTGTATATTTGTTGATCTTGAAAATGTCACAACCATCCATTCTAACTGCACGTACTTCCCACTTACATGTCTCGTGGATACATCGAACAACATATAGTTTTTTGAAGATTTGACCAAATTTCGAGTGGACCTCAAAATTTGACCCATCCATATGAAATTCCCATGAACACCAACATTCAAGCCTAGTGAATACGGTCGAGGTAAGGAAAACCCACGATCAAGGCTACTGGAAATCTATATCTGTTTGTCAAATGCCTAATCTGGGGTGTTTTTCTTGTCCATTCTACAAGTACTAAATAAGAAATTTTCTTGCAGGGTTCAAAAAATTTCAAATTACTTTTAGTGGACTAGCCAAACAGAACAGTGGTTTTAATCAACAAAAATTACATTTTTGGCCTTTTAAGTCATCCTAAAACTCACCCCAACCGTCCAAACGACACGACCTGCTTATATAATATTATATTACCATTCAGTTCAGCGGCCACAAATTCTAAAATTAAATAGCAGGAAAAAAAACAAACAAACAAAAGAAATACGTTACCAACGCATTAGCTTCCTACCAAGAGAGACCAATTAACATCTGTCGTGAGAATATTTCCCTTTCAAAATTACAAAAAAACAACTTCGGAGTTGGTCAAGAGATTAAGGAAAAGGAAGCCAATTATTCCCTCCGGCAATCATGATCAACACAGTTGTGTTTCGAACTTGAGATTGATGCCCATGCTGAAGAGCTCCTGGCACAATAGCTTCGCTCCATAGGGTACATTTACCCTCACGATATCGTCAACTGACTCACAAACCCGACAATATGGACCCCTTATCTTACGACCACCAGCCACCGATCGTTGAATCACACTAGCAACATTCTTGCATTTCTGGCAAACATGCATCTGGGAAGAGTCACTGAGGGTAAATAGACGTTCGTGCAAGTTGGCCGAGGCACCATGAGCTATAAGACAATCACGTTCCATCTCCCCGAACTTGATCCCGCCAAAACGCTTTCGGTCAGCAACAGGTTGTCGTGTGAGAGGGTGGACAGGGCCAGTGTTGCGAAATTTAACCTTGTCTTCAGCCATGTGGATTAAGCGCTGGTAGAATGTTGGACCCATGAATATGAGTGATTGCATCATTTCACCAGTTCGGCCATTGTACACCCTCTCGCTTCCCCATCTTGAAAACCCTGCCCTGCTCACAACATTCAACATCAAACTTTAGTTCCATTTTTAAAATATTACTTTATTTTGGTTTCTATCATGTAATATTTAGTTTCTCAACTTCTAAATATTATTTTTCATTAATCATTTAAAAAGAAAATGATATATCTGCTATGAAGTCAGAAACTTGTGTGTTTTGAATAACTTTAGGGGAATTTTTATTTTTAAATAAAATTGACTTCTTTTAATATGAAACTATTTCATTGATTGAACAAAATGATCTAAAGATATACAGAAAGGAATTCCAATTATAGGGAATAGATAAGATTTCTCAAATTTGGAAGAAGGAAATTGTAATTGTAATTCTTGAAAATTTGTAAATGTTTACACCAAAAGAGTTGAATTTTCGTTCATGTCGAGTGATTTTGGACAACCAAAAGTAGTTTTTGAAAGAAAAAAAAAATCTTAGTAAATGAAAAATAGTTTTAAAAAATTAATTGATTTTTTTTAATCTACACTTAAAATATTGATTATCCAAAATAATTTTAAAAGGTTATCCAAAAATCCTAAAAAAATGTGGTAAGAAATAAAAACACATAGAATCACTTTAGAATATAATGCAATTAAATAACTTTATTATTTATAACAGTTTTGAAAAAAATGTAAGTTATAATTACCAAATAGACCTTTGTTTCAAAAAGCATTTACTCAATAAACAAAAGGCTGAGTTTCTACAGAACAATTGACAGAAAATAATGGAAATGAAGACGATGGTTATTTAGGCCTAGCTCCTGGAACTAAAATAGAATCTCTAAATTCAACGGATGAAATCAGATGAAAATAGAAGCTGAGAGAAAAAAGGATTTAAACCTATTTACAGATAAGTGCATACAACTAAACTTGGAGATAGCCAACAAAAGCTTAACTCAACTAGCATCTGTACTGTATGTACTGAAGACTAAGAGATCTGTGTTTCAAATCTCCATCACAAAATTTTGAAACCAAAGAAACAGGTTAAAGTGTGAAAGGCTATAAATGAATCATAAAACAGTTACCTGTGAAGCTGTTCTGTAATGGCATCAACAGAAGGAGTTGAGAAAGGCGTTGCATATTTCAGAGAACCGCCAGAAGCAATCCCTTTCCCAAGTGCCGCTTCCAATAATTGACCAGGAGTCTGTCGCGAAGGAAAAGCATGTGGATTTATAACAATATCTGGAACTATCCCCTGGATTGTGAAGGGGAAATTCTCTTGAGACTCCAAAAACCCCAGAACTCCCTTTTGTCCATGCATACTTGAAAACTTGTCTCCAAGACAAGGAGATCGAACCTGCCAAAAGAGATTATGCATCTGAGAAACAAGCAACTCTACTAGATAATCAAGATAGCGAGAGAAAATATGAGATCAATAAGGCATTGTTAAGGTTCCATTTGGTAACCATTTGGTTTTTTATTTTTTATTTTTGAAAATTAAGCTTATTTTTTCTAAATTTCTCACAATGGTTTGCATCCTTCTTAAGTAAAAGAGTTAGAATTTTTACCCAAATTCTTAAAAAAAAAGAAAAGAAAAGAAAAGAAAAAAACAAAGCTTCACAAAATACTATTTTTAGTTTTCAAAACCTTGCTTAGTTTTTTAAAACATTGGTAAAAAAAAGTAGTTCTTTTGGAGTAGAAGTGTTTATAGGCTTAATTTTCAAGAACTAAAGACCAAAAACCAAATGGTTACCAAGTGGACCTTAAGAACCATATGGCTTTTAAAAATTAAGTGTATAAACACTACTTCCACTAGTGGTTTCTTTGTTTTGTTGTATACTTTCGAGTTTTGAGGAGTGTTTTAAAAATACAAACCAAGTTCTGGAAGCGCAAAAAAGAAATTTTTAAGAACTTATTCTTGTTTTTAAAATTTGGCTTAGAATCCAAATATTTACTTAGGAAAGATGGAATGATAGAGAAATGGTGAGACAACAAGTCCACTTATGAAAAACTAAAAACTAACAAACAAATAGTTGTGAAATGAGGTATAAACAATGTCCACATCCAATATGATCTCCTAAGAAGCACCATTGATTAATTTATACTAGCTATGTTTTTTTTTTATTGAAATGAATTTATACTAGTAGCTATGTTATGCAATATGTTATTCAGGTTCATCTAAAATTAGATCTAAAGTACCTGTCTGAGGGATACAACAGCATAATTCTTCCCGTCGTCATTAGAAGAGAGAACAACTTTCTGAACCATTCCCTTCTCAGTGTGCTTCAGTTTAATACTGTGATCAGCCCCAGATTCCGCACACCTACCAATGACAATGTCTCCACTCTGCAAATTTGCACCGATGTAAGGGAAGCCATCTTCGTCCAAGCTGTCAACTCTTCCAATTTTACTTTGAGTCTTTCCAAAATTTATTGCATCGTCAGATTTTCTCCTCTTCTCTGAAGATTCTTTATTATCTACCTCAGCCTTGTAACTCCGGATATGCTCAGACCGAAACATGCCACGCTCAAGAGAGGCCCTGTTCATTACTAATGAATCTTCTTGGTTGTAACCCAGGTGAACATTGACTGCCACAATAGCATTCTGACCATTGTAGAACTCTGGTTTTGGTAGTATACCGGTGTGAGATGACAGGTATCCAGGTGTTCCAAGGCAATCAGCAGTCATTGTACGAAAAAGTGGCCTTTGTGGATAGTGTAACTGGTGGGATAAAGTATCAACACGAAAATTAGAATTGGTTGTTGAAAATCCAATAGCTTGATTAGAGTGCTTCTGGGATTGAAACAGAGCCCTCCTAGCATGGTCATGATTTGCAAACGGGACAAGTCCGCAGCTTAAACCTAATAAAAATGACATATCAAGTTCACAATGGGAATATTTCGTAGTCCCTTCATCTTCCATAAGATGCTTAATGCTCCAAGCTGTACGACAGTCTTCTTCTTCTTCAGTTCCAATAAGTTCAATAATTCCCCTGTCCAAAAGGGATTGAAAAGTATAGTTTTCTCCCTTAGACTTATCAATCCTATTTAAGTTCTCTACGACTAAGAGAGGACGTAATATCCTTCCAGCGTCAGAAAATATACGTACTTCTTTCAGTTGTTCGTCTCTTTTGACTTCTACCTGCAGTACATGGAAAGATTAAAAAGAAATTAATAGATCATAGAACACATAAGATGATCAGAGCATATATTGCAACCACTAAAAAAAATTAATTAAAAAAAAAAAAACTGTTGAAGTCCATGAAAGTAAATGGCAATAATCTGCCACCTCCGACGATAAAATAGATGAGGGAGACCAACAGATATGCCTATTGGACGCAACAAAGTGCCCAACAAGTTATATGGTAGATATCTAAGAAGCATAGATATGGATACAAGATACTAATACAACATCACGTGGACACGGCGACACATTATTTTTTAAAAATCTAGGACACGACACAGCAAGGACACATTTTTTAACATTTTAGTTTGGCTAGCGTGTCCGTGTCCGACGACGACACTTATTCGACACGTATCGGACACTTATTAGTATAACAAATGTGTTAGACATGCATAGAACACTTGTTAAGTAGACTAAAAAGGCACATATATGACAATAATAATAAATTTTGAGTGTGAAATACATAATACGAAATTTCTTAAACATATGAATGCATCGACCCATTTACTTTTGAACTTTCTTTTGGTATAAAAATTATATTTATTTTTATATTTATTTTTTAAAAA
>NC_052357.1:77900970-77991837 GCF_009727055.1 Benincasa hispida | reverse complement strand
TTTTTAAAAAATAAATATAAAAATAAATATAATTTTTATACCAAAAGAAAGTTCAAAAGTAAATGGGTCGATGCATTCATATGTTTAAGAAATTTCGTATTATGTATTTCACACTCAAAATTTATTATTATTGTCATATATGTGCCTTTTTAGTCTACTTAACAAGTGTTCTATGCATGTCTAACACATTTGTTATACTAATAAGTGTCCGATACGTGTCGAATAAGTGTCGTCGTCGGACACGGACACGCTAGCCAAACTAAAATGTTCGTGCTTCTTAGGTAGATATTACCTATAAGTGGAATAGAAATTTTTGTTGGCTTATAAAAGAGGCAACTTCTAATAAACACTAGTCACCAACTGACTAACATACACGTTCAAAATGATTTCTTGGAAATAATCCAGAAAAGAATGACAATCGACTGCATCAAGGTGCCTTACAAAATAGTTTAAAATCTAAGATCCTTCAAAAAATTATTAAGTGAAATAACCTGATGCAATAACGGATTCCTTCGTCGCTTGCGTCTCACTTTCGTTACAAATGAAAGGGAATCTTCACAAACTCCAACCCATTCCCCGTCGAGAAAAATTTTGTACTTTCCACTAAGAGAAGTAGATGTATCATCCACCAAATTCTCCATTCCACAGCGAAACAATGTGGGAACTATCGGCTTCAATGTGTTTAAGCTTACAAGTCCTGTGACGGACAAATTTTTAATAAGCCCACAATTTTCACCATCCGGAGTGGAGATGAAGCAAACTCTTCCCCAGTGAGAAGGATGCCTGTCCAGAAAAAGATACATGAGACACTTTTAGAAACTAGATGAACAGATTATAATTCAATTTGTATTTCCTCTTCATCATCCATGGACCTCAAGCTGAGATAAATTCTAAACAAAATGTCAAGGGAAGGTATTCACAATCATAAGCTCATTCACATATGCACACTTTGTAAAAGAAAGAATCCAGTGAAGTTTTGAAAAGTCGTTGCAAGTACCATCTATAAACTGGTAATTGCAAGGCCTAGATGAACCCCATGACTTTTAAAAATAGCTGTTTGCTAACATTTAGTGCAACCTATAAATGAGCAGTACAGACAAGGCAGATGCGTCCTTAGAATCAGAGCTCAAAGAAGAAGAAGAAAATTCACACGTTTATATATCAACATCATAGCCAATAATACAAAAAGGCAAACTTATATGAAGTTGAGATAACTCACGGGTATCTTGCATCACCAACTTTCCCAGTGTATGCAACCTGTTGACGTGTTCTCCTCAATTCAGCCATCGTCTGCAAGGGATTAGCACGACCAAGAGTTGCCACCACACCAGAAATCCTTTCCATCCTCTTAAACGAATGTGCCCATGCTCCAGTAGAGAATGCTCGGGATAGACCATTAGTGATTATGGAAGCATCCAAATAGTGTTCTATTGGACGCACATCACGATCCCCATAGAGGTCCCTTTGTAAAGCTTTTTCCATGCGTCTACGTGCATGTGCAATATGTACTTTAATCTCTCTTTCGAGCAGTTCTCCAGCCAACTCAAACCTCTTATTGCGAAAATCATCCCTATTATCGCATTTCCTACGGCCAGTATAGGCTTGCAAGAGACATTTAACCATATAACCAAGGAAACGACACTTCTGCTTTAAGCCTTTCAAGCTGGCAAAAAGATACAGGTTCAGGCAATCTTCAATTTTTTCAGCAGGTGGGAAACTGGTCTTTCTAACCTCATTGTCCAAAAAATTCAGCGCTCTTTTACCTCTTCGAAAGTCTTTCCACTTATCATCATTATCAACTTCACGAACAGAGGCAAAGAGAATATTCAGAACACTTGGATCATCTCTGCCATAATCGATTAAATCTACTATTTCTTTGTCCGATGAAACACCAAGTGCAAAGAATAAAATCCACACAGGAACTTCTGTGGACAAAAAATATACATTGAGGACTTTCTCCTTGCTTTTTAGTTCTTCAGACTTGGAATTTTCAACTAGTCTGATAATTAGTCTATTTCTCTTAACTTCTGATCTGTATGCCACAGTCCAGCCTTGAATATTAGAAATCCAGAGTCTTCTCAAACAAATTTGCTCTTGAGCAATAAATATCTGGAATGTACATGAAAACGATATTCAAGTTGTTAAAAGAGAACAAAAGTTAACCACTTGGACTAATATGCATGCAGAATAAGATAAAAATATCTACACAAATTTACAACAAGGAGAAGTAGATGTTATAGTTAATCATTTTTACAAAATATAGTTCGTAGTGAAATAAAATTTTGTAGAACTAATACTTCTTTACTAAATTTTATGTCCCATCAGAGGCAAATCACAAGCCTGAACATCGATCAGATAATTACGATGTTCGGGCTTGTGATTTTCCAGACTAATATGCTCGCTCTTCCAGGACAACTATTTTCTGAGAAATACCATACTCTGATTTTCAAAATAAGCAAGCAAATGTTGTGTTAAAAATAATAACACATAAATAAAATCCAAAACTCAATTCAATAACATACAGTTGCCAAACATGAATACAGCTCAACAGTTAAGGTATCTCTACTTCAAAATGTCATAGGTTTTAGTCCCACATGTGATGAAAAAATTTTATCTTAAAAATAAAAAAAAATAAATAATAATAATAATAATAAGATTATAAGAAACACTAGTAACTTCATTACTTTGCCACTGGCTTTTGTTTTGGCTCTGTTGGATATAGACTTTTTATTTATAATCTTTTGTGTGCGGCCGTTTAAAAAAGCAGCCAATTAACCATGAACCAGGATGATCTCTATAAGATTATGTGAACTCCTAAAGATATATTTATGTCAACTTGTCAAGTAGTAATAATCTCTTCAAACAAACAATCCATTAAAAGTTTTGAAATGATTATTTGGTGACAGCACAATTTAGGAAAACGGTGAAAATCTGTTTACAGATAATACATAACTATAAAGGGGACCTTGTTTCCTTTTCAAGAAAATAAAAAATAAAAAATAAAAAACATAACTACAAAAGGGGACAAATGAGGGACGGAAAATTTCCCTGGGAAATGTACTCACTTTTTCTGCACCTTTGATTAAAAAATAACCTCCATGATCAAATTCACAATCACGTTTCTGCTCCTCCTTCATCCAGCAGAGGTCAGAATTAACCATCACAGGTAGCCTGCCTATAAAGACATCTCTGTTGTCTTCCTTTACATGTTCCTTGTCGACATATTTATCTTTTCCAGTTTTAAATTTGTCGCTGCTGACTAACCTTTGAGTATATACCTATTACATTACAAGTATCCAACACCTCATTAGGTATTTATTCAACAAACTCAGGGCCCACAAGTCGTTAAAAAGTATTAGCAATTTATCAGGTATAAAGGTTAAGAAAAAGCAAAAAGACAATAAAAATTACATAGAAATTTCAATCACCTCTAAACTGATATTTATTTTCATCCTTGATGAATAAGTCATGTTCTGAAGTCGAGCATGCCTAGGAAGCATGTTATACTCTTTTCCACTTGCTGCACCACCCCAGAACTTTGGCTTATCAAGGGTTACCTTACCAAACTTCACTGAAGCATATCTCCATTCCCCATCT
Organism: Benincasa hispida; assembly: GCF_009727055.1. Classification (NCBI taxonomy): domain Eukaryota; kingdom Viridiplantae; phylum Streptophyta; class Magnoliopsida; order Cucurbitales; family Cucurbitaceae; genus Benincasa; species Benincasa hispida. The sequence goes on along the minus strand of NC_052357.1, from coordinate 77,988,240 downwards.
CCTTTCTTAGAGGGGTCATATCCTGGCTGAACTAAAATTTCACCAAAATAATCAAATGCCTTCTGAATACCACTTTTTATGAAATCATTGTACGAGTTGATTTGGTGACTGATAAGGCCGTACTGATTAAAAAAAGCCATTGATGACTTCTTACAAAAATCCTTTAGAAATGCTTCCCCCAGGTCACGTATGTTGACTGGCTCAGAATAATAATCATCATCATCTGTATCCATATCCGTTCCAGGTGATAAGTCTTCCCCCTCACTATTCATCTCTATATCGTCCTTTGTGCCTGATGTCCCCATTAGTTGCAGGGTCTATAAAAAATACAAACAAACTTAAGAAGCAGATACGAATACCAAAGTTTCTCAAACAAATAACATCACAAAACCTGAGGAAATTTTCTACATAAAACAGGCAGAGTGGACAGAAGCGTCTACCAAACAATCAGCAAATTTAAAATATTGCTCGTGGATAAAGATTAATCTTAATCAACATTTTCGCATGCTTATGGCCCTGAGAAATAGGAATCAATACAAAATTCGAAGTAAAAGCTAAACTACTAACCAGTACCAGTACTAAACTACTAACCAGTACCAGTACCAGTTCACATATATGCTACGCTCACTGAACTACCTAAGTGAAAGAAGTCCTCACACTACACATACTCAAAACTTCACTATACCTAAACGAGAACAGCAAATACCAAAGCCTGGTGTATGCGGACGAATTTAAGAAGCAGATACAAATACTAAACTCTAAAGTTTCTCGAACAAATAATATCAGAGAGCTTGATGAATCTTCCACATAAAACAGGTAGAGTGAACAGAAGCTTCTATCAAACAATCAGCGAATTTACAATGTTGCTCGTGGATGAAGATCAATCTTAATCAACATTTTTGCATGCGTACAGCCCTGAGAAATAAGAATCGAGACAAAATCCGAAGTAAAAGCTAAACTAGAACCAGTACCAGTACCGGTTCACATATACACTACACTCACTGAACAAACTAAATGGAAGAAGTCCTCACACTACGACGCTCGAAACACATGCTCAAAACTCCACTATACCTAAACGGAAACAGGAGATACCGTTTCATGCGATCACGCAGGCAACAGATTCAAATACCTTGAAAATTAAACCCTAGGCAAGTTCCTGCGGACGATTCCACCAGCTTAATCCGTTGGAAGAAAGATCAGAATGGAGAGTCCACGCAATGCCGTCGGTCCTTGGTTGAGTAAGACGCCAGTTTCAGAAAGGAGACGATCTCAGTGTGCTGTGGAAGCAAGAACTTGGAAGAAAATGGAGTGAATTAGCGTTGGTCGATGAGAAGAAATGGTAAAAGACGCATGGAGAAGAGAACTGGGAAAAAAACCTTTGAATAATGACAGTACGGAGGAAGGATACGAAAAAGACGCACGCATCCTTCGTGTTCGTGGGAGGGAAATGAAGCTGAGAGGCTGGAAGTATGTAGGAATGGGAAATACGAAGAAGTACGAGGGGCCTTACAGTAAATTTATAATTCTTAATTTTTTTTCTTTTTTTCATTATATGTGAACCTAGGAGTATTTAAAAAACCAACCAATCCAATCCAACTCAATCCATGCGATTTGGGTTGGGTTATCAGTTGGGATTGATTTAAATAAATGAAAATTTTATGGGTTGGATTGGTTCATGGGTTCACCTAATACTCGAACCAACCCGAATTTATTATTAACTTAAAAATATTTTTTATTACTTATAACACGATTATTTATACATATATTGATTTTAATTTTATTTAACTCCAATATTTTTTGAATAATTTATTCTTCAACAACTTTTAAAAATAGTTTCTTTGTACTTTAGAAATAAAATTTTATTTAAATTGAGTTGTTTGTCTTAATTCAATATATGAAAATAATTAAATTAGATTTTTTTTACATATTTACGTTTTGCTTCTTTTTATAACAAAATTTTAAATAAGTGACCCGATTAACCCGAACCAACTCAACCCAAATATTTAATTGTTAGGTTCGGTTGGATTCATTTTTTAATAAGGGTTATTTGAGTTGAATAAATTTACAACTCGAATAGTTTAAAAAGTCTTTCAACCCAAACCCATAAACATCTCTATGTGGACCTCATACTTCAAGTTTGGTAATACAAAGTACGAGTGCAACAAAAAGCTGAAAAAACAAAAAAAAACCAAATCGATCCAACGATGTTATTTGATTTTTAATGTAAAATTGGATATATTAGTTTCTATTTGAAAAAAATAAAAAAGTATTAGTTTGATCAGTTTTTTATTTGAAAAACTAAATTAAATCGAGAGTGTATACCTTAAAAAATAAACTCTAAATGTATCTTTTAGTATTTTAATAATTATGGTGCACATGTATTTATTATTTAGTTTTAAAAAAACAATTATTAGGTGCTTGTATGTTTTTTTATTTAGATAAGAAAAAACAAAAAATAAAATCCCAATCTATTAAAAAAAAATTAAAAAGTCCTAATTTTAATTTAGAATTAGCCAAAATAACTAATTCAAATCAAGAGTGGAAAAGAATAATAACTTGGAAGAGAAAGATAAAATATCAATAATCAATAACCAAATTGATAATAAACTGAACCAACTAAAAACAAATTCATTGGTTTTGTCTTCTATTGAACATTGGATTAAATATCTTCTACATAAAAATCATTGGTTTGGTTTGATTTATGGTTCAAAATCGAATCGATTATCATAATTTTTTTCTAATTTTTGTGTGTAAGTTGAATTATTCTTATTTTGAAGTTTAATCCTTCATTAGGACTTAGGAATAGGGATTTTTCGTATTATTATTTATTTTATTTTTTTTAGTTCAAGTGATGGGGTGAAGAGCATATTGTTTTTAACTAATCAGTCGAGATGATCTACCGGGTAATTATTATAAAGAATGCAATTGGTTAAATTGATTATTGTATATATAAATAGCGTTCGTTCTTACTTGTATGATAATCATTGTTTTTAAAATTTCAATTTATTCTCTCGTATTTACAATTATTTCATCTTTAAATATTAATGGACTTCAACTTAAAAGAAGATTGTTTGACCTGTTGATTTATGCATTAAATCAGTAGCATAAAAAATGGAAGACTGTCATATAAATGTTTATTGGTAGATAAATTTAGAATATTATTAACTTCTTTTGAGTTTAATAAGAGGGGAGTTCGAGAATCTCTAACCTTAACATTTAACAATTTGAAAATATATTCCATAATTAATTAAATTATGCTTACTCGGCCAATATTAATTTACACTTATATGTTATTTATTATTCTTATTGATTCATATATTGTTAGAACTCATTTGATAACCAAATTTTAATAAAAATTAAATATATTTCCTCTCTATTTTTATCACAATTTTCATATTTCTTAAATAAAAGAATGAATTTTTAGTAAAATTCTAAAACAAAAACGAATTTTTAAAAACTACTTTGAAATCTGTGTTTTTTTTTAAAAAAATATATTAGTAGAAAATATATAACAAAGCAGTGAGGCTGTTTATAAGTTTAATTTTCAAAAACTAAAAAGTAAAAGTTCATGTTTAGATTCCATTTTTTGGTTTTTTTTTTTTTTTTTTTAACGAAACAACAACTTTTAATGAAAATAAAATGAAAGAATATATGGACATACAAAAATATATATATATATATATATATATATACTTCCTTTAGAAAAGGGACTCCAACTATGTAGAATGTTCTATAGTTAATTACAAAAGGTCTTCAAAATCAAAGCCTATAAAGAAACATGGAAACAAACGACAGACCAAATCTCATCTTGAAAGTTACCATTATTTGTTTAAACATCTCATCTTCAAAGTCAATTAATTAATGTGCCAGATGTTCTCAAATGCTTTATTTTAAGCCCTCTTCCATCTCCCATTCAAATCCATCTCCCATTCAAACCTCAACACAAATGGTCGTTTGTCATTAGTTCTGATTATACAATGTTTCAGAACAACTGTGAGTAAAATAATTTGGTTGTTTTGTTGATTTATTCAAGCATTAGACAACAACATGCAATTGAAAATATACATCAAAGTTTCCATAAGCAGTTTTACATCAATGTGATCCCTAAAGATGTATAATGTTGCATCCAATTTTGATCCCTCGTCCAAAATGACTTGTAAAAGCTAGTGGAGAAAACTGAAGTTCTAGTCTCCAAAACACTAATACAAGAAGCCTGCAGTTTTTGAGAGAGTTACGGAAATAGATTACCTCTTTACAATGTCACTTGTGAATAAGAGATACGACGAAGACAAATTGCTAGCATTGTTGAACTTTAGCCCAAGTTTAAGGATCAAATCTCCAAGTCCATTGTTTCCATCGTCATTTCAAAAGATTGACGATATAGAGATTTCAGAAGGAATAATATATATGATCACATGATTACACCTACAAATTTTCTGAATCTTGGTTGGTTTTAGTCCTTGTATATAATAATGAGATAGATTCATCCAAGGCGACATAGAAGGTATTCGACTTCGACTTCCTTTGTGAGTGGCATTACCCATTCGTCGTAAAGGCGAGATGCAAGGGATGGATCAATTTTATACTTTCCTCCTCCATTTGTGTTGTTGAGGGTCACTTCTTGTCCAAACACCATAGCCTTCTTCTCTACTCTCTTCTTCACCTGCTCTTCCACTGCCTCAAATGTCAATAGCTTCATCAAAGTATCTCTTTCCTGAGAAAACAGTAAATTAACTTAGTTTCTATCAAACCCCTCCCTCTTCTGCTATATCTCAAATGTCAATGACTATTCAAGCAGACCACATTTTTTCATCAAGAAAAAGTCAAATGATAACCTAACAATCATACATTTCCATAATATATTTACAATACCTGAGAACGAATCGGAGTCTCGTATTCATTAGGAGCATCCCTAAATTTCACCTCAGCTACGTATTTTCCACAATGAATCCTCCTTGAAAGCGCCTGAGATTTGGTCGTGAGTCATTTAGACATGTAAAAAATAATGTGAGTTATCATAGCTAACAAGACATTTCATACAAGTGATCGACATGATTATATTATAATGAAGAACCTAAAACAAGATACAAGTTTACAGAGTGTTTTTACCTGTAAGCAAGCAAGATCACTAGCAGCAGTGGCTGCATAATTTCCATCGTCGCCATCAGTAACCAACAATGGTAAGAATTTGTTGAAGTAGAAATCCCATATGGCTTTGTTCATATTAATTGAAGCACCTGAAGGATGCAAAACCTGGAAACTTGGATCAGTCTGCAACAAATTGGCAAACAGAAAAGGCAACCATAAAGCCTTATTAAACAGCCTCTCACCTTTGGAAACTTGTGAGGGTGCACCAAAGGACGAGGCAAATTTTCTGGGAAGAACGGATTTTCTTCAGGATTCTCATATCTGCCAGCCTGTTGACAAAAATCCAAACAGATAATCGGAAGAAAGAACTTTCAAACTGAACGAGAACCTCGAATTCAACTGAAAAGAAGTAACAAATGAACCAGAGAAAATAACATCCCAGATTAGAACTGTTCTCTTCTTGTGCTATTATATCCATATATAACCAACATTTGGAATTCTTCCCATTAAGATCAGAATTCAGGAGGTAATGAAAGTCTGCAGCAAGGATTTCAAATGTATAGTTTCTAAGCAGCTAATAGAGAAAATGACAACAGCCAAAAGGGGTTTGAGGCTTCATTTACAATTATTTATGTTCAGTACGTTTCATCATTCAAAAGAATGGTCTAGCCACCCCTGCAATCTAACAATAACAGGAAACCGAACATTGATTGAAGAAAGAGATGCACAACATGTCCTTCAACTAATCGGTTTAGCCATTTTGTTAAACATCCTATCCATCCAAAAGCTTAACTTCATAGATTACAGAAAATTTGATCATATCAATACTTTAAAACTTCTCTCACATGTGGGCTTGGAGATTTGTAAAAGGCTTAACAAGTGGATTAGGGACGAAATGACACTACATAAGTTCAAATGCTCTTATACCACGTTAAATCACTAATCTACCCAAAAGCTTATGTTGATGGGTTCCGATAAATTTAATTATACTAATACTTTAATCAATGAAGATAAAGATTTCAATCTACTTTCCAATTGCAATCCAACAAAGCTCACAAAGCGGTTATACAACACTCACTTCCACTCACACAAGCAAGTCAGCCAAATCAAAGTAGCATTTGTGAATGCCACAATGGGGCAATCTAACAACCTCCACCCAAGTTTTGAAGAAATGATTTTAGAAAACATGGTTGGAGAAAGCATTTTAAAGAAGTAATGAAATACGTTTTAGAAAGTATGTTGAAGGGCTTCAAAGCAAAGAGATAAACAATGGCTAAGCAAGCATATAACACAAACGAACAAACTTGAACTTACCTTAGCTTGAATGGCCTCAGTTTCTCTCACAATGAACTCGACCAAAGAACCAGAAAATCCAGGAATTGAAACATGATTATGATGGTACATCTTTCCATTGAGAGGGAACCTAGCTCTCTCAATGAGACTAAAAACAATAGAATCCTCCTGCCTGATCAAAGAATCTCTAATCCCATCAAGTGTCAAAATATCTGAAGCCGAATTGGGATTACAATTAACATTCGCCATGGCTTCTCTAGCCAATACCAGAAGAAATAGGCTAAGAAACAACATAGTCAAAACAAATTATCAGCCTCAATGATGAAACAACGAAAAGGCAAGGCTATAAATACAAATAAACGAACAAGTACTATAAATACTACCCAAAAAAAGGTGGTTGAAATCTCACATTATCATTAAGAACCAACAAGTAAACAAGGAAAGTCCACGCCTCAAAATAAATGGCGTTCACAAATAGCGATTGAAAAGAGAGAAAAGGACGGCATAAAAAGGTTCAAATCGATTAAAAAAAAACGGCTGACCTGCACGATTCAATTCAACTCCGTCGCTAATTTGCTCTTGAAGTCAAAGAAGAGGTTTGAAATAGGAGAGGATTATGATAAATGTCAGCGCTCGAAAACTTGTGGCTATGGAGAAGAAGGGCTGGAAACACACGGGAAAAGCTCTGAGACGGTGAATTATTGGTAAAGCTAAAGGAGAAATGACTTTTAACCTAAGAAAAATGGATTTATGAGGAAGAAGATAAGTGGATAGTGACGGAGGAGGGCCGGACCGGCCGCCGTAGCCGGCGGTGGGATGATTTGGCGCGGCGTGATTGGCTACAGTAATGGGAGTGACGTGGCCCCACGCGGCATTCCAATTTAAATGTGTACACCCTTGAGTAGAAGAGAATTTTCTGTTCGTTCTCTCTCAATTATTGGTTCTTTGATGCCTTTAGGCTTTACTTTTTGTCAACCCCACATCCTACAATCGCTTAAACCTGTTTTGTTAATGAAAAAAAAAAAAAAGAAAAAGAAAAGAAAAAACTAAAACTTAAAAGCAAAACAAAGAGTCTCCCTAAACTAGGGAGAAAAAAAATAGAGGTTTCTTTTCTTCAAAAAAAAAAAAATAAATAAGAGAGAGGTAAGAAGTGATATGTGGACAAAATAAGAAGAAAAGACTTAGCTGCTTCTTTAGCATTTCTTTTTAAAAAACCTTAAATTATTATTATTATTGGGAGGCACGATATAGATGATGTACCCGATCATTGTCCAGGTTATACCTATATCATTATTGATATAAGAAATATTGTAAGGTCTAATTAAGGATGTACATTGGTTAGTTGGTGTAGATTTTGGGAGAAAATCGATCAAAAAATGTGTGAAATTCGTCCGACCATCGGTCGAGTTGGTCAGTAGGTTTGGTTTTTTTTTTTTTACAAATCCAAATGTGAATGAAAAGAAAAGGTGAATTGATGAAATGTTAGTATTAGGTTAATATAATTTGCAACTTTCTAAATTTTAAATGAATCATTTTTTTTATGAAAAAATTAAATCAATCATGTAGTGGATTTTGAAAATTAGGCAACATAAAAAAAAATAATAAATCAATACTAAAGTAGTAAGTTTGGATTTAGGTTTGTGATAGTGGACGTGCTTTTATACTTATTTAAAAAAACAAACAAAAAAAACTAATATATATGTGTCGGTCGGTGGACTTTCCAAATTTTTTATAGGAAAACCGACTAACCAACCTTAATTAGATCGGTCGAATCAGTTTAGATACTTTTACGTACATCCTAGATCTGATAGCAGAAGGAGAATGTGAAAATAAATAGAAAAAAGAAAAAAAATGAAAGACATGTGTACACCATGAAGAGATGTGATTGTGAGTGTAAAATAATACTTCCAAAAGAATTGAAAGGACAAAATATAAACTTAAGATCCTATCTCTCTCTCTGTTTTCCATATATAGTAAGATTTATGGATCAATTAATACTATATACAAAATTGAAAGTTTAGTTTCTATTAAATCTAAAAAAAAATATGACCATTATAAAGCCGACACAAAATAAACATTCAAAGACCTATTAGATATAGTTAAAAGTTTATGACCTATTAGATGCTTTAGTTCAAGAATCAAATATACAAAAAGTTGAAACTTAAAAATTAGACTTGTAATTAATTCACCTATTACATTTGAAATTATTAATTATTTTATCAAATCGGAAAAGCTTTGAAATTTTCTAATTCAATGGTCTCCACGGGTTCAATTTTTGTCCATAAATTTGTAATATCATCTACTCACATTATGGCATATAATGCACAATGAATAAAGTCTCTGATGTCTGGCTTAAAGATCACTCTATAGATTGATGTTGTGTCTAATGACTTATATGTCATTGCTTTTTGTTCTTGTTTGTATTACTTAAAAGGAAAAAAGAATGGTATGATTTAAAGAACTAAAGATGAAATATTTGAGATCAACTATCATGTACTCACGAGAGAGAATCAATTGATGGTCAACTTGTAGGACAGGTTTTAAAAAAGATAATTAGTAGGTTCATTTTTTCAACAGCAAATAGATTTTAAACTTAAAAATAGAAAATTCAACAGCCGAAATGTTTGAGTCCATCAAACATCTCGATCAAAAGTACAAACAAATTTTCAAAATTCACCACGGATAATTTTTTTTAATTATTTAAGGTAATACGGTCCCGTTTGATAACTATTTGATTTTTTTATTACTTTTACAATGATTTATAACTTTTAGTACAAATTTTTAAATCTACTTTTTTTAGTTCTTAAAATTTGACTTGGTTAAATCATGGGAGAAAAATAGGTAACAAATGAATAAATTTGAAGGTCGAATAGTGTCTATAAGCTTAATTTTTAAAACAAAAAACAAAAAACAAAATTGTTACCAAACGGGACCGTACCTTTTTTGTTTTAAAATTTGAACAATAGGTCAACTTTATTCTTCAGTTTTATAATCATACATTTAGGATCCACAAATTAGCACTTCCATTAGTGGATAGAAATGCTAATGTGGCAAATTTTAGGACCACAACAATAATAACTAAAGATTTGCATGATCTTCTTTTCTATAGGTTAGTCAGAAGTTTAAGCACCATTCCTTCCCTCGTTCGTTATGGATATCTCTCACTTCCTACTTTCATGGTAATCTTTTTCAAGGATCACTACTCTAACTAGCGGATTCAGTGACTTCTTGTTTAATTGTTTCCTTAGTACCAAAGATAAAGTGGATTTAGTAGTTCATGAATATCTCTCACATCCTACTTTCATGGTAATCTTTTTCAAGGATCACTACTCCAACTAGCGGATTCAGTGACTTCTTGTTTAATTGTTTCCTTAGTACCAAAGATAAAGTGGATTTAGTAGTTCATGGATGTCTCTCACATCCTACTTTTATGGTAATTTTTTTCAAGGATCTAGCGGATTCAATGACCTCATGTTTAATTGTTTACTTAGTACTAAAGATAAAGTAGCGGATTTAGTAGTTCAAGCTGCAATAAGGGCTCAATTCATTATGTTAATTAAAATAAATAAATAAAGAAAGAACTTCAAAAGAAGTTAACAAATTGATTTACTATAAAAACGAGACTTCAAAAGTTCAAGAACTTAAGAATGGATCAAAAAATGAGAGGACTCAACCATCTTTGATTCAGTTCTTTTTTTAGGTAGTTCTTCATTCAGGGTGTGTTGAGTTGGGTTGGGTGGGCTTAAAAAGTCCACTCGATGTTTGATGCACGCTTAACTTAAAACGGTGGGTTTTAAACCCATCGTTTTACCCTTTCATTTTCTTCCCTTGTTTCACGCCCCATTTGCAAGTTTATTATTCTGCCCCCTCTCTCTCTTCTCATCACGCGTAATTAATCACCTCTCTCTCTTCTCATTTTCTTCCTTCTTCGACTGTTTGGTTTGTCTTATTCATCTGGTCTTTTCGTTCTCCATCCGGCTGAAATGGGTTGTATTTTTCTTCATCTCTTCGTTTCTCTGCTTTGGTTTCTCTATATGTCTTTTTTTTTCTCTGTACGTCTCTTCGTTTCTCTATTTTGGAATTATTTTTTTGGCTTCTCTATATGTCTATTCCTGATATTCTTCTTTGGTTTCTTCTTAGATCGGGTAGATACGAGCAATTTTGTTATAGATTTAACCATTTTCTTGGTAGATCTAACTATCTTTTATTTTATAGTAGATTGGATTTTTTTTGTTCAGATCAATTTTTTTCGATTAATTTGTTCGACGCTGAAGGTTTGTATTAAATCCATCAAGATTTCCTTATGCATGTTTGATATTCTTCCTTTCATGTCTGATTCCCGATTCCAGACTATCGAAAGTTCTATTTTCCAATTTCAATTCTGGACTGTCTAAAGCAATCCCCTATAATTTTTTTGTTCCTCTTACAATTACTGTCCACTTTTTGTTTCCACTGGCTCGAATGGGTTATATTTTTTTTATCCATTTATATTGTATTAAATTCGTCTCTATTCTTCCTCATGCATGTTTGAGATTTTTCCTTGCATGTTTGATATTCTTCTTTGTATATTTGATGTTCTTCCTTGCATGTTTGACGTTCTTCCTTCCGTGTTTGATTTTTTGATTCCATACTGTCGAAAGTTCTATTTTCTAATTGCGATTTTGGACTATCCAAAGTAAACCTTTATAATTTTTTCTTCCTCTTATAATTACTGTCTATTGTTCTTTCCACTAACTCGAATGGGTTATATTTTTTTTTATCCATTTATATTGTATTAAATCTGTTTCTGTTCTTCCTCATACATGTTTGGTGTTCTTCCTTCCATGTTTAATTTTTCGATTCCAGAATGTCGAAGATTCTATTCTCCGATTCAGATTTTGGACTGTCCAAAGCAAACCCCTATAATTTTTTTGTTCTTCTTGCAATTATTGTCTACTGTTGTTTCCCCTGCCTCGAATGTATTATATTTTTTTCTATCCATTTGTATTGTATTAAATCCTTCTCTATTATTCTTCCCCTGTTAATATCTGTTATATATCTAGACTGTTTTCTATACTTTTTGATCCAGATTTCCTCTTGTCTCTTCAATATTAAATCATGTGTCCTTCCCTTGTCGTTTTTTTTATGCTTTTCCATCAAAATTGGAGGTGAGTTAATTCTTGGTAGGGGATGCTGACCGTGTTATTGAAGCTTGGTGGGGGATCAATCCATCCCAAGAACAGATCTGTTTTTTTTTTTTTTCCTTTTCCCTGAAGGTCAATGATGATTTGAAACTGTTTTTTAGATTAAAAAAGAGCATGCATCTCTATTTTTTCTTATCTTTTGAATGAAGTTTTTTTTTTATTTCCTTCTAATATGTTTTTCTTATTTGTTGAGTATGATTTCTGTTTTAGTTTTATTTCCTTTCAACCTATTTTCTAAGTGAATAGATTTTTTCTTCACTCCACTGAATTTGTTTTCAGCATTCAAATTAATTTAATTTTTATACATTTAAAATTGACTTCAATTTTAAAAGTGCTGAAATTGTTTATTTTATTTGCTTGGAGTTGGATTTGTTTCAATGAAATAGCTTCTTGAGATCGTGAGACCTAATTTGTATGAGATATTATGTTGTATTTATGTCCCTTTTTAGCTCAACCACCAAATTAATATTGACCTGTCCATTACTTAATTTATTTATTTTTTGACTTGACTGTCTTTTATATGGGTTTACTGTTTGAATTTATAGAGGTTAGGTGCATTTAAGTTTACCTAACCTTCCTTACTAACTCTACTTATTGTATTCTCTACTTATATCCCAATCTCTCCTCTTATTTTTTAGACTTCTCCACAAACTCCTTTGTATGGTGTGTTGGTAAATCCCTCGACCTTCCTTTTTATTTCAACTTTCTCTTAAATTCATTTTACATTCTAGTATGTATTGTTTGGCTGTTGTAATATACTTTATTTCTTTCTTGCACCTCTAACTTCAACTTATTCCATCCATATAAAGTATGCTTCATTCTTTCCTTATAATTGAAGCAAGATATGTCGCTAATATTTTCTTGTTTTTGTTAGGCCTTGAATCGATTATTCTGCCCCCTAGTTGTGGATGTCTCAACCCTCGCTCACTTCAAACATTAAAAAAAAAAAAAAAAGTATGATCTCGTATATTTTATTACTACTTCAATTATATTAACATGCACTATGGTTTAATAAAACTTCTTTTTCTTCCTTGCCCATCAAACATACCTTTTGTAACTAGTTTGAGGTTCGTACATTTTAAGTTCGGAATGATCTATGTTACTGTCTATTCTTTCTTATACTTATTAGGGACTGTTTAGTTCAAATGTATTATGGTTATGTATTTTGGACTTGTATGTTGGACATTTTCCCACATTTTCTCCTCTCACATTAGATTTTTTTCCCTTTGTTTCTTCAAGAAGACCATGTCGAATACAAAGTTATTAGGAAAAATATTATCATGTATTGTTAAATTATGGGTTGTATCAATTTAAATCTTCATTTATCAAATGAATTAATTTAAATCATAAGTTTTATCAAAAGTATATTAATTTACATTTTCCATTATCAAAAGTATATTAAATAATGAACATAGTATCAAACTTATAACTTTGTTAATTAAATCCCTACATTTTCGCAAACGAATGAATTTGAACTTAGAACTTTGTTAATTAATTCCATTCGAACTTATAACTTTGTTAATTAATTTTGATGTTTTCAAATATTAATCTTGCATTAATTCTAATTGTTCATTTTATTAATCTAAAATAATTATATGTTTTGAGTGATATTTTTAAAATAAGTCTAAGAAGTATTAAATAATACACTTATGAGAAGTCATTTTTATTTTACGGTTTAGAATTACACAATATAAATATAAAAATGTACAAACTGAAATAAGTTTATAAGTTTAAAACTATACTTGTATTTATAGTGATGTTTTTATTTATATCCTTTTTAAGTTATAACTAACATTTTAAAACTATACGCATGAAATAATTCAAACAACATATATTGAAACTTTGAAAATAGGGAAGATATAGCAATAAAATGAAAAAGGTCTTACAATAAATTTTAAAAATTAACTAGGCACATGAAAGTATTCAACCAAAATTCTAAATTTTTGGGTGTGAGATGACAAAGGCCTTCCTAGATATAAATTTAGGTACTTTGGTATTTTCGTATACATTTTTTGTCCACTATGTAACTTCTTCGAAAATTTTAACCATCAGATAATCGACTAAAACTTAATTCTCCAATTTTTTGTATAATATTCTAGTAGTGTTTTGTTTTAATATACATATATTACATTTTAAGATGATATTTATTATATTAGTTACACAAAGTTGTTGTTACATTTTAAATTATGCTTAAAGTGTAGACTACTATAATAAATTTTAGACAACACCAAAAATTTTAGACTATAATATCAAATTTTATGCAAATCCAAATATGTCAAGTATTATAATACTTATGTCAACATCTGTCACTATTACATAGAGACATTTATAATGTGTCAACTACAATATCTAGTTGCACGCTTTAGTTTTTATAGGTAGTAAAGGGTTGTATGAGGGGCCCTTATACCATAACCTCTGCATTCTAACTCCCCAAAAAAGTCATTCACTTCAACGTTGATTATTGGTATTGACCACCCCTGTTATGAAAATATAGGTAGATGGAAAAACACAAATTCTATGTCGTTTTTACTGGTCGTATCCTAGGGATCTACTTATCATGGCATGAATGTCATGGATAAGTCAGTGGGTATAATGGGGCATTATAAAAGTCCTATGAAACATACGATGAAGCGGAGCACGTATATAGGTCATACAGTACAATGCACATTGGACAAGTTAGTAATCATGGCATAGGACAATGTAGTACAATTATTGCAACTGTAATAGGCTTCGTTTTTTAGATGATCGTAATGTATACTTGGCTCGGGATAGTTGGATATGAGTGATGTACTAGGTTGTCACGACTTGTCTTTTTGTAACTAAACCAAAGTTCACTGATTCTAAGCGTAATTCATCCTTTTAGGATCTACATACTTCCCTTATTACCCTAATAAGATGGAGACTGTTCAGGAGCTATTTAAAATCATAACAAGTATTACTGAGTCTCGAAGACAATTATTCTTCACTTTGACAACGCTGCTTAACAATAATAGAAGGATAGAACAACAACCAGTGAATGTTAGACACCGCATTCGACAATTGATGTTCTTTCACCTCATTTATGAGAGTGACTTGGCATGTCATTAGAGTACTCAGATGGATAGAAGGATGTTCATGATTTTATGCAACATGATTAGAATGACAGGATGTTTGGAGTTAGGTAAATGTGTTGGTATTGAATAGATGGTGGCAATGTTCCTACACATTCTTGCTCACGATGTGAAGAATAGAGTAATACGCAAACATTTTTCGAGATCTGGCAAGACGGTTTTGAGATCTTTCAATATAGTTCTTAGAGTAGTAATACAGCTACACATAGTGTTGTTGAAAACCCTCGAACCAGTTACAAGTGCATGTACCGATGGACGATGAAAATGGTTTAAGGTAGATAAAAGTTCCAATATTGTTCATTATGTTGACATCCTCTCGAATTATCATGATTAAACAATTTCAACAGAATTGTCTGGGGGTATTGGACAACATGTACGTGAAAGTGAATGTCAGTGTCGTAGATCAGCTATGATATAGGACGAGAAATGGGGAAATCACTACAAATGTTCTTGCGGTATGTGACCAAAACGGAGAATTCATCTTCGTTATGTCAAACTGGAAGGGCTCGACCACCGACTCTGGGGTATTGAGGGATGCAGCTGCACGACCGCACAAATTGAGAGTTCCAAAGAGTATAAAAATCACTCATGTACGTAAGCAACCTTTAGTTACACCATTAATAGACATGTACTACGATCCCGAAAATGGTATAGGGTACTACTACCCGTGCGAACTTGGATACCCTAATGCTGAAGGATTTTTGGCTCCGTATAGAGAGGAACGCTACCATCTCTCTGATTGGTGTGGAGCGGGCAATGTACCGACAATACCGAGAGAATTTTTCAACATAAAGCATCTGTTAGCAAGAAATATTATTGAACGAGCATTCAGACTTTTAAAGGGTCGATGAGCAATTCTTAGGGGCAAATCCTTCTACCCAGTACAAGTCCAATATCGAACGATAACTGCATGTTGTCTGATTCACAACTTAATCACAAGAGAGATGGGGATCAGTGTTTCACTTGATGATTCGTTGTACGAGAATTATACTTCTACTATTATGGAGGGAGAGAATATTGAATTTATTGAAACCTCGGATGAATGGACCAAATTTAGAGATGATTTGGCCATCGAAATTTTTTCTCAATGGCAAAGATCATGATTAACTTTTCTGAAGAAAGACATATTTGAACATTTTATTTATTTGTTGAACAATATTCTCGTGCTTCATTTATGTCGTGAACATTTTTAATTCGACTATTTCAATCCATGATTTTAGTTTTTTTATTTTATAACGTGTTGCACAAAACTGTTTAATTTTCAATAATGTCTTTACGATGTACATGGATGAATTAGAATATCAAGCGATGGAAAAAGATTGAAATAAACGTGGACAAAAGCCGAGAACGTTGGGTTGGTCAATGTCCTAACCTCTTTGGTGGAGTCCGATTGGAAGTCTCATAATGGGAACTTCTGGTAGGGATATTGATAGAACTCAGTTATATATTTACTATTTTGGCTAAAATAAGCCTAGAAAGCCGAGACTCCCTTCGTACACAAGCTCTCTAAGCTATTTCAAGATCAAATTTTTTATGCCTTCCCTCACTCCCCCTCTCTATCTTTATACCAAAAATGGTAACAACCTCATCCCATGTGGCCCCCACACAATCTTCATTCTCTAATTAATTTTATTCCCTTCTATTTCTTCATTTACATTTGTGTCCTCTCTCCTAACCTTCCTATCGTGTTTCCTTTCGTATTTTTTAATTATAGGGGGTCTATCATTACCCTCCCCCAAAATACCACCTTGTTCTCAAGGTGAAAGTCTAGAAATTGTTTGGCGATTTGTGCTCCGTTTTCTCAAGTTGTATCTTCGGTTGGCATCCCATCCCATTGAATAAGTACCTCAAAATCAATTGGTGATAATATAGTAGTACGAATCTTTCTAATCCCCAAAACGCTATTGGATGAGGATTCGTCTACCCTTCTTTTTGCCATGTCGGAGGTGTAGTAATCCTTGGCAACAGAGTGCCCACGGTTTTCTTCAATTGAGAAACATGAAGTATTGGATGTATGTTGACATTGGAGGGGAGATCTAGTTTGTATGCTACTGGTCCAATCTTTTGAATGACTTGAAAGGGACCGATGAAGCGTGGTGCCAACTTCGGGTGTTTATGAATCAGCAGGGAGCTTTGGCGATATGGTTTGAGTTTAACATACACCCAATCAAAGATTTCAAATTCTACCTCTCTTCTTTTAGTATCATCTAGTCCTTCATCCTTTGTTAAGTTTCTTCTAGTGTGTCTTTGAGTTGTCTGAGCATTTCGTCTCTGTCTTTCAACAACACAACTACTTCTCCCATTATTGCGTTCCCAAACTCATAAGAAGCTAATGGGGGAACCGGTCGACCATAGACTACCTCATAAGGTGATTTTTTTATTGTTGTGTGATATGATGTATTGTAGTTGTATTCTACCCATGCCAACCATTTATACCATTTAGATGGTGTTTCCATGGAAAAACAACGGAGGTAAGCTTCTAATCCACAGTTAACCACTTTGGTTTGCCCATCGGTTTGTGGATGATATGACGTGCTTCTTTTCAACTGAGTACCCATCAACTTGAACAATTCCTCCCAAAACAAGCTAGTGAAAATTTTGTCTTTGTCTGATACGATGCTCCGGGGAACTCTATGCAATCGAACAATCGAAGGAATATCTCAGCTACTATAGCTGCTGTGTATGGGTGACGAAGGGCGATGAAGTGTGCATATTTGGACAAACGGTCTACTACCACCAAAATGGAAGCGATGAAGTGTGCATATTTGGACAAACGGTCTACTACCACCAAAATGGAATTATGTCATTTGGATTTCGGAAGTCCATCTATGAAGTCCATGATGATGTCCTTCCAAATGAGTTTCGGTATTGGCAATGGATGCAATATCCCTGCCGGCGCTAGAGACAAATATTTGGCTTGTTGGCAAACCGAACAGTCACCAACAAATGCTCTTATCCGAGCCTTCATTCCCTTCCAAAAAAAACTCCTTCTTGAGTCCTTGGTACATCTTGACTACTCTATTATGACCTCCGATCGGGCTACTGTGGAACTCTTGGAGTAGCAATGGAATTGTTGTGGATGAAAATGGTAGCACGATTCGCTGCTTGTACAACAAGAGTTCTCTTTTGACCGTGTACCCTTGCGGATGAGGTTGCCATGTTTGGATGTTCTCTCGGATGCTTTGTAGTTCCTAGTCTTGATCAATTTGGCTGCTAAACACAGCTGGATTAAGCGAGTCCACCATACTCAACAGGGTCAGCTTCATTGAGGAAGGCAGCCAGGACAGTGCATCGACGGCTGAGTTCTCCAAGCCTTTCTTGTACTCAATTTCGAAGTCATTCCCAATCAATTTGGCTACCCATTTCTGGTATTCCCCGGTGATGATCCGTTGTTCTAGCAAGAACTTGAGGCTCTTATGATTGGTGCACATGGTGAATCTTTGGCCCAATAGGTAAGGTCTCCATTTTTAGACAGCCATGACTATCATGATTAATTCACGTTCATAAGCGGCTTTGAGGCGATGTGTTGGTGGTAGCGCTCGGCTGAAATAAGCTAACAGTTGACCCTCCTGCATCAGTACAGCCCCAATGCCTACTCCTGATGCGTTTGTTTCCACCACAAATAACCAGTTGAAATTGGGTAAACTTAAGACAGGGAGGTGTGCCATCCTCTGTTTCAATGTTTCGAAGGCCACCTGGGCTTCTTCATTCCATCGGAAGCTCTCCCGTTTGAGTTGTTGAGTCAATGGAATGTAATGGTGCCGTAGTTGGCCATAAATTTACGGTAGTAATCGGTCAGCCCAAGGAATCCCCTCAACTGTTTCACAGAGGTCAGTGTTGGCCATTGCACCATGGCTTCAATTTTTTATGGGTCGGCCGCCACTGCTCAGTTGAGATCATATGGCCCAAATATTCAATTTGGTCAGTTGCAAAATACATTTCTTGAGATTGGCCACCAACTGGTTGTCCTCCAATACTTACAACACAAGAGACAAATGTTGAACATGATCATGAACCGAGAGACCGCTGATTAAGATATCATCAAAGAAGACCAGCACAGATTTACGTAGATAAAGTCGTAAGAGAACGCTCATTACCAATTCGAATGTTGATGGGCCATTTCACAATCCGAATGGCATGACCATAAATTTGTAGTGGCCTTCATGATTTCGAAATGTTATTTTATGGACATCCGTAGGTGCTACTCTGATTTGGTGGTAGCCCGACTTCAGGTCGACCTTGGAGAAGACCCTGGCTTCGGCTAATTCGTCGAGCAGCTCATCTACAATTGGAATTGGGAAGTTGTTTGGTACTGTCACCTGATTGAGAGCCCTGTAATCGACACAAAACCACCACCTACCATCTTTCTTCTTTACCAGTAACATCGGGCTGGAAATTAGACTCGTGTTGGGCTGAATAACTCTGGCGGTCAGCATTTCCTAGCCTTTCGTTTTCATCATTTTGGAATTGGGGGTATCAGTACGATCAAACGTTCACGGGGCCAGCTTCTGGTTTTAGTTCAATGTGGTGTTCGTGGCGCCAAGTTGGAGGGAGTCTCTCCACGGTCTGAAATACTAATCGGAACCTCTGTAAAACTGCCTGGATGTCGGGGTGGCTTCCCTCCTCATCTGCTTGTTGGCTTCCTTCCTCCATTTTGGTTAGGAGAAAATTTAGCTCCAGTAATATTCCTTGACCTTCCTCTTTGACAAGCTTCAACATGGATTTAAGGGAGATTTGAGCCTTCATCAAGCTTCGGTCCCCTTTTAGGTGTACTCTTCAGTCGCCGACCTTAAAGTCCATTTCGTACGTACTCCAATCGCATTCCACACCCCCCAGCGTCATCAACCATTGGACCTCCAAGACCTCATTGGCACTGCCCAGAGGTAAGAGAAAGAAGTCATTAATGATAGTGAGATTGGGAAAGTTTAATATTACACATTTATAGATGTCGGTCGTCTGGATAGAGTTCCCCATGCCCAGCATTATGCGATAACTTGTCGTGGGTGTTTGCGGCAGTTCGAAGACCGCTACCAGCTCTTTATCGATGAAGTTATGGGATGCGTCGTTATCTATCAATATGATCACGTCCCTATCCCCGATCATCCCCTTTACTTTAATGTTCGTGGCAAATCGATTCCAGCTAAGAAGTTGAGCGACAGTTTTGCAACTTCATTTTCCGTGGTGTCTACCACCATTGATTCCAAGTTCACTAGAGGTGCTACTTCGGGCTCGCCTTGTTCTTCTCCTATTTTAGTCGTTCCTTCGACTTTTTCCTCATCGTGGTGTATCAGGATACTTAACTCATTCTTTTTGCAGTGGTGGCCCGGGGTGTACTTTTCATCACATCGATAACATAGACCCTTATCTCTTCAGTTCTGCATCTCGCTATCGGACAATCGTTTGAATGCACCAGTGGTGAATGGTTTTCCGTTTACATTCCTCAAAGTTACAGAGTTAGAGGACATACCTATGCCGCGGTTCGGGTTAAGTGAAATGGTTCGGGCTGTCGAGTTGGTGAAATGGTTCAGGTTGTTGTCGGTTTGACCTGAGGTTGTGTTGGGGCCTGCTGTTGATGCGGACCCGGTTGTCTTCGATGGGCTTGGGCCGCTTCCTCCCCATTTTTCCTCCGAGGCTCCTCTGTATCTTCAATAATTTGGGCCATTCTCATTTTTTTTCCTTAATCCCTTTAAGTTTGAACATCCTCATTTTGGCTTGTATGTCTTCTTTAAGCCCACTAACAAATTTTCTTTCCAGCATTTTATCTGAGAGGTCTTTCAGTGGTTTGGATAGCTATTTGAATCGTTGCCGGTATGCCCTAACGGTGCCTTCCTGCTTCAATATGAGGAACTGAGCTCGGCGATCTTCCTCCTTGACCAGTAAGAATCGTAATAGTAGCTATTCTTTAAACTTGGCCCAAGTATCCATCAGCATTCGCTCTTTTTCCCATTGATGCCATTCGAGGGCTTCTCCTTCCAGTCATAGGATTGTAGCTTCGTTTATGTCTTTCTCGTCAACCGATTCACCACGAAGTATCTTTCGACCCAATGAAACCACCCCAACGGATCTTCTCCTACTTCTCCCTTGAAGATGGGAATCTCCAATTTCCTCAATCTCATATCAAACAGTGGTACATCTTTCCTTTCCTTGTTTTCCTCCTTCAACGGTTGGCTAAGATGAGCCCGACTCGACGTCGCCGGGAGTTTCTATTTTTTTTTTACCAAACCTCCAATGCTCGCAGCATCCTTTGCTCAAGCGCCTCTCCCAATGCTTCCATCTTGGTTGCCATGGAGTGTTTGGTAGTTTACTGCATTTCCACGAACCTCTGGTCCATCCGGGTCTCCATCCTCACTTGCAGTAAAGCCAGTTGCTCCTTTAATGTCGTCATTCTTGCTTCCATTTTCTTCACCATACCCCCGAGGAAGGACGACTCTAATACCAAATTGACAGAACTCGATTATGTATTTACTATTTTGGCTAAAATAAGCTTAGGAAGCCGAGACGTACACAAGCTCTCTGAGCTATTTCAAGATCAAATTTTTTATGCCTTCCCTCACTCCCTCTCCCTATCTTTATACCCAAAATGGTAACGACTTAATCCTTTATGGACCTCACACAATCTTCATTCTCTGTCCTCTCTCCTAACCTTCCTATTTTGTTTCATTTCGTATTTCTTAATTATAGGGGGTTTATCATATATCTACAACAATTGGAGTGAATAAAGGAGGAAAAGTTTCTCGGGTGTGGCCTAAACCAGAATACCGTCGAATGTAAAATTAAAAGTCTGAAGAAACAATATTTGGCAATAACAAAGATATTAAATCAATCAGGGTTCGGATGGAATGGGGATTTTAAGTGCGTTCAGGTGGAAAAGGAGATCTTCGATGTCTGGGTTCGAGTAAGTTTTTTAAAATATTAAACAATGTACACCAAACCTATTTTTATATAATTTCTAATACTGCTCCCATATACAAATGCAGAGTCATCCTAAAGCGAAGGGATTGTGGAACAAACCATTCTCCCATTATGATGAACAATCGAGTATGTTTGGGAATGATAGAGCAACAAGACACTATTGCGAGCCACTAGTGGTGATGGCGTCAAATTTGTTTTAGGAAATATAATACGAGATTAGGCTAGGGTCACAAGAATACCCACCCCTGATAATGAACAAACCCAACTACTTGAGAATGCAATAGAAGAAGATCAAGGAGATGTCCACAGGGAGAGCAGGTGTACCAAATATTTCCATCGGTAGAGCGAGCGTATCAGAGGAGCCATTTAGAGGGAGTAAGAGGAAACGACTCACCTTCCAAAATGAAATGATTGACATCATGCGATCAATTGCTGATATGCAGTCAGTGCACATGGACAGACTCTATTGCATGGCAAGCTAAGAAATTGAGATGGAATTTGGACATTGGAAGGAGGTGGTTCGGGCCATATTTGATATTAAGAGATGGAATTTGGACATGGAAGGAGGTGGTTCGGGCTATATTTGATATTGAGAGATGGAATTTAGACATTGGAAGGAGGTAGTTCAGGCCATATTTGGATATTGAAGGACTCATTGATGTGACCCGACTGATATAATTGGCACAGACACAAAAATCAGGCCTCTTTCTACACAAAAAAACAGACCTCTTCCTATAAAAAACATACTGTACACACTTACTTGCTCAGATCCACTAGATTGACCCTTTATTTCACAATACTACATAACATTCTCACCATCATTATCAAATGGAAGGTACTGTTAGGTTATTCAGTTATTTAATGTTCATGTATACGACATGTGAAATAATAATGTTAAGTTAGCAAGATTCAATATATACACATACAATATACCAATTCATTAGTAATTGAGCAACAATATGAAATGTATTTTGATGGTATATTTTATCGATTGAAAAGAATTAGAATTACTACAGCTTTTGAAAAGAATACATGAAAAACAATATATTATATTCTACAAATTGAGATTGTCCAGTTTATGTTATAAATGTTTGAAAAAATAAGTGTATAATTAAAAATTAATCGACAATAACAAAACATAAAACTAAAAAATAAAAAAATGAAATAAAAAAAAATTAAACCAACCTCATTCACAAAAAATTGTCAAACACCAAACGCTCCCTTAATTGTCGTTTGAGTGTTGGAGATTTGGCTTACAAAATGGATATTAAGGAGGGAAAATGGAAAAGATGGGAATTACAACCTCTCATTCATCATCAAATAATTTATTCATTTGTTATTCATTTATTTCATTTAATACTAAAAATTTTCTCCAAAAAAATGTTTAATGTGATCGAGGGTTTGGTTTATTTGAAATTTTGCTTCAGAAATAGATAATAGATTTGGATATAGAAGAAAAAAGTCCACTCTAAACATGATCATTTAAAAGCGAGATTAACCATCACCCAAACACTACATAAATCCAAAAACTATTTTACCTACACTTATCGTCAACCAAGTTGAAAAAAAAAATATTTGGGGAAAATTTTGAAAATTATTGTACTCAAAAACTTTAGTAAATGGGAATTTCTGAAAAAAGAAACTAAGAGATTGAATACGTAATTCTAAAGCCGAAGAGAGATTGTGAATTTCAGGATTTATCAAAAACATTAGAGCCAACTGAATTTGCAAAAATTATTCACTTCGATTATCAAAGTAAGCATCCAAAAACCCAATAACATTACACCCAATATCATAAAATAACACAACATAAAACACAGTAATGATGCACGAACCAACGATACATCCTGGGCCAGAAGGTGAGAGAGAGAAGGGAGGAAGGGAGAAGAGTGATGCGTTAACAGATACAATCGAGGAATTCGGCGATAAAAAGCAGTTGACCACAACTTAACTTTGTGCAAGAGACCTAATTCTTCGGGCCTATATCCTTCAGGGCACAAATTTGTTCCTCTCCCATGGCAGACATCACCGACACGACAAGGTCCTTTCCTTCAGCAAATCCCTCCTTAATCTGTGAATACAAAGGACATATTCAGTTTGTTTTTATGTTGAGAAATCATCATCACAAAAACAGAATAATAAGGAATAAACCCATATGGCTATATCTTCAATATCTTAAGAACAGAATATTAAGCATGGGAACAGAAGGAATAAGGTTCCCTCTAACAAAAAACAATAAAAAAATAATGATGCCTGCACGATTAACTTCGAATTTCTTTTTCAAGTATACAAAACTATCTCGAGTGCACAGAGAATCTGACTAGCCATAACAAGGGTCCATATGTGCATTTACCTGTTTGAGAAGGTTATCATCAGTTGGAAGCCTCAAATCATCCTTGGTGTCACCACTGTCAGTTAAAAGACTCACCTGCCAAAAGAAAAACATCATTCAATAAGTGGAACAGGCTTTACATGCTTCAGCACATAAGAACAATCCGTTGCTTCCTTCTCGTTCTATGCTTGTTTAAGAGAGAGTCTAGAGACCTCAAACCAATGACACCAGACAGACGATCGATCTTAACAGAGATTCACCTTTATAATTGATTACCAAAACAAATTGAAACATTTAGACTTCAAAGAAATCTAAACATCTAAACAAACACATTTAACATTACAAATAAGTTTCTTGATAACTGCAAGACTTATTCAATTCAAACAAACTCATATAAACAAACTACTCACAAATCCATCCTCAGAGATATCAATCAGCTGATAATCAGTACGATTAACATGGGGCACCTACAAAGCATGAAATAAAGACCATTAGTGAAAATGGTAAATCAAATCAGTAAAATAGTTCGCAAGCTAGATAATAGACTCATTACATCACAATTGTGGGATGAAGGAACGATATCTTCGAGCTTCTTGGCAGTGAAGATGTCGATTCCAACAAAGTGACACTTAGCATGCCCGTGCTTTCCTGTCTTAGAAGTTGAAACCTCAACCACCTGCATTACCATACAACCCAGAGAGTACACTTTCAAAATGCTTATCCACTTTAACGCCTAAAGTTCTAATTTAATAGTATTAATCAATTGGTCCTCTAGGACCCTCGTTATACTTTTTCAATAATTATAGTCAGGTAGCAATATCAGTCTCAAATAAACATAAACTCGCCCCCATGTGGCTTTATGACAAAGAAATACCCAAAAAGGAAAAAACATGACACTATAAAAACCATCTTCTCCAGATAAAATCAGGATTAAATTACAACTACACTGTAAACAACTACAAACACCAGCTTCCTCACAGGAAGGATTAAAGGATAATATAGCACACTGTTAATCGTTGACCGATCGAAACTCAACCATCAATAGATTCTTTGTAGTCATAATTACAAAATCTCCAAACTCTAAACAAATATTGATAAGTATAATCGCTAATGTTAATTTCAACATCAGATCCATTAATTTTCCCTAATCCAACACTCAATAACCATAAGGAGAAAAAAATCCACCGTCGATGTCCACCATATCATACGCAATAAATCGAAGATAAATTATTAAAATCATTAATCCAGGAAAAGAAAACCCTCAAATCAATCAAAGATCTAAAACGCCCGATCCAAACCTCAACCCGAAACAACAAAAATCAAACCACACAAAACAACATCCGATGAGAAAATCAAATCAACGCAATAAAAACACAACAAATCACCTTGCATGGACGGTTCTTGATGACGATGTAGCCGTTCTTCCGGATAGTTCCGGCCTGTTGTGGGTAGGTCTTGGAGGCTCCGGCGTCGGCCTTGGATTCAAAGTGATGCTCCTCGTCCGACATGGCTGAAGATTTCGTTCTACAGCTTCCGGGGCTTCTTCTTCTCCTGTGTTCAACAGTGGGATTTCGATGGAAGCGGAAGGAAAACGGGAGGAAGGAGGAGAGTACGAGTCAAGAGGACGAGACCAATTTATAGCATCACGTTTCAACCGGACACGTATGTGCAAAATTAGGGTTTCTGACGCGAGCCCCCTAAACAATGTTGATATTCTTTTTTCCCCCCTCATTCCGTTGCCAAAACGATCTTCACCTTCGATTTATCTGTTGAAGCCTTGGACGGTCCAGATTGTTTCGAAATCTTTTTGGGTATATTTTTTTTTAGATGCTGCCTTATCTGTCGAATTGCATATCACTTTTTCTTTTATTATGAATTATATTAATTTTTTTAAATGTCACACTACCTATCACTTTGCTTGCAAATTTGGAAATATGATCATCTCTAGACTCTAACAAACGTTTTCATAAATATTTCCAACGATTGAATTATCTTTTTAAAGTCAAAATTATGATTTTTTTTCCCATTTAGACTTTAAACGTTGTGTTTGCATTTAACTGGAGGTTCATTTGGTCTCTATCGTTCATACTAACGATCTACTAAATAAAATTTGATTATTTAATTTGATAATGATAAAAATTATAAAGCATGGTTATATAGAATACGATCTAGGAATATGATATGAATTATCGAATCTATCTAACTAAGAGTATACATGGTTATTTGATGGTTGTGTTTTCGTGATTTTTTTATTGCTTAAAATTTCGTGTATATTTCATTATTTTTTTTCCACATATTTTCATGTTTATTTATATTTTTTTAAAAAAAATAAATTTATTGGATAAGTATTTGATTATTGATTTTTAGTTTTTAAAAATAAGTCATATAAACATCATTTTCACGTATAAATTTTTTGTTTTGTTATTTACTTTATCATTATTTTAAGATTACATTAAAGTCATTACAAGTCCAACTCTTAGTTTTTAAAATTATGTTAAATAAATATCTAAACATTTAAACTCGACTTTAATAATTCCTTAAAAAAATGTCTAATAGATTTGTAAACTTTTAATTTAGTATCTAAAAAACTCATGAAATATTAAAATATTTAAAAATTGATTATTATATTAGCCAACAAATTATTTTTGTTTATAATTGAACATCACAATTTCAATTTTGTAGCCAATAATTACATTTTTTTAGAAAAACAAACATATATTTGGTACTACGTATTAGATACACTAATTGAGTTATCAAATTTCTAGTTTATATTTTTTTAAAAAAAAAATCAAAAACTATATATATGACACAAAATTTGACGTAATTGGCAAAATTTTAATTTTATATAAATGTGTGTCTGTAACATAAATTCTAGATATGTCACTTTTCTATGTTGGTTAGTTATGATCGTTTTGACGATATTATATGATTTGAATATTATACTAATGTATCTAATATTATATTTATATGAACTTGTGCCCTTTATACAGAACCATGTATTCGCCACTGAAACCAATTATGGTCGTTTAGTAAATGCTAAAACCGACCTCGTTTGTTGAGGAGTGCAAATTGATCATCGCTCGGTGGATTTTGGTGATTTTATTCCTTAATTTTAAAAAAATTATCAGTTTGGAATTTTTCCAACCCGACATCGTCTAAGCCCATCCTCTTCTCTGACTGACCGCCCTTTGATTCGGCCAGTTTTAGTCAGTCGACTCAATTTTTCGATCTAGCATGCTCGCTTCTACTTCTAATCAGATTTATCGTCATCAAATGAGTTGGAGATGAACATGTTAACCACATATACTAAAAGTTACCATAACATTTAAATCACAAGTTTATAATTTGTAACTTAAAAGTTTCATAGAATAAATGTATGTGGTATTCAAAATTTAAAAAATCAAAGTCATATCATGATCGCAATATTAAATTTTCATTGACATTTTGATATTTTTACCAAAAATTCACGTATCCATGTATTCGACATCGATACAAGGAATAAATCGATATTTCACTTATATTATATAAATTTGATAAAACATAAAAAGAAACAAACAAAATAAAACAAAATATAAGCTAATGTGACTTTAATACTATAATAGATTTCGACTAATGTAAAAGGTACTAGAAGTTTATTTATTAATTTAGATATATCTTTAATTTACTATATTTAATATTTTTTAAGAAAAAATATCCATCAACATTTTATCGCCACTTCTATAAAATTAAGATCTCTATATTTTGGTATTTAATATCCGTGCTTTTACAATCTTTATCTCTCTATTAATGAAATCTATCAAACAATTATTTTGTAGTCATTAAAAATATCACTCTCATGAAAAGAAATTAAGATTGCGAACCCTTATCTTCTCTTATCTAGTATATAAAATTGTAATAAAACTTTTTAAATGATATGAAACTTTAAATTGCTATGCCTTTTATATTTTTATATTGTATTTGTGACAATATATTATATAGATAGGAGTTTAGTCCGTGGACGTCAACCAGTGAGAGAAAAAATAATGAATGGGACTACCGACATTTTTTTATAATATTATAAACAAATTGATAAAAATCTTCCAAAAGGGCTATTTTGAGAAATATTTACTTATTTTAAAGTTTTTGATGTGATTGGACGGTTGTTAGTTTTATTTTCTCCATTTGTTAGCCCTTTAAAAGTTTTATTATTATCTTATTTTTTTAATTAAGATTTGGTTAATCTCAAAAGTTATCTGGCTTTAATATTTTTCTTTGTTATGTTGTGATTTCAATTTGAGAAAACCTATCCGAAAAGTAAAACTAACATGCATTTTAAAAATTTCTCGTTCAAGATGATCATCGATATTTACTTAAAAATTTAACTTTTTCTAATTTATAAATTATTTTTTGCCTTCTCGATACATTTGGATTACACTCGAGATTATGCTGCTTCTTCTTTTGATCAATCTACCAAAAGCTTCTATTTTCTTTGATTGGTAATCAGTCAATGTACCAAAAGCATTCATGAATTTCTTTTTCTCGTCGTCGAAAATGGAGGCTGTTGAGATAATAACTCCGGATTTGGCATTAAATTCCACATGGAAGTCCCAATTTTCCCATCTCACTTGATGGCTTCAAGGGTGAATTTTCTTTTCGTCGTTTAAGTTTTGGAAATATTACATAATACTTGAAAAAATTGGTACAATCTTTGTATATACATTGTCCAAGATTTCACCAAAAAAACAAAAAACAATCGATAACATAGAAAAATATAGATTTTAAAATAAATCTCGATGGTTGATCCCAAAAAGATATAGTGAACAAATTCAACGACTTAAACGTGCTAATTTTGAAAAGTAAAAAATTTGGAAAGGCTATTTATATCAATTTTCCAAAACCTATAATCTCTTTATTAAATTGTACACTAAGCAATTCCGAGTTAGGTTTAATAGAAATAAAGCAATGAAATTGCTCTCCTAAATAACAACAAAACAAACAAACAAACAAATAATAATAAAAAAAATTAAAACTTTGTGGGTTTGTATCAATCAAGATTTTAAACTAACACAAAATATTTCATTAAATTTGAGTTTAGGGTAATTTGCGACTTTATTAAATCGAATCTAAAGATAGCAACAATGATCAAACTTAAACCTACGAGTGATTTCTTGGACCTCATTTGGTTTTCGATTTTTCATTTTGAAAACCGCCCTTATGTTTTTACAACTTCCTTACCATAGTTTACATATTTATTATTAAATATTTGAATTATTCACCAATTTTTTTTAAAAAAATTTATTTTGAGTTTTCAAATATGGGTTAAAAAGTAGATTAATAAAACAAAGAAATCAATAGTAACTAGTGCTTAAAACTTAATATTAAATTGTCGCTTGACCTAAAATCTTAAATTGATGGATGGATGTAAATTGATTTTCATTTATTAGATCTTCTATATATTTCAAATTCAAAGAGAAGTGTTAAATTACATAATATCAAATTCACCTTCTTGATAGACTTTGAGGTCAAAAAATGATTTAACGCTAAAATGCAAATTATCAAACTTTTAAAAAGATTAACTCGAACATAAAGAAAATGTATAAAGAAGCTAAAAAAGGTGATGCATTTAAATCCAAAAATTGACCACTAATTTTACCTTTTCTGCACCCAAATCTTAAATTTTAGTATCTCTTCAAGCATAAAAAAAAGTTCCAAATATTTCAAACTTGGAAGGATTTTGGGAAAATATTAGGAAGAGAATTTGAAATGGGACACTACCAAATTAAGATAAGAAGGAATCTGATTGTGTTGTCAGTTGAGATTTGTGGAATTGACCATTCTTTCATTCTCTTCGTCCTTGGTGCGCATCTTCAAAATAAAGTTAACCCATAGGGCTGCTTTCGGCATGTTTTTATATCCCTTTCATCATGATTAGAGCCTGACCTTTCTGGTTAAATGAACATAATTCATAGGTACATGAATGTCACAATTTAATACATCTTAGGCAACCTTTACTCTATATAAAATGTAATAAATTAATGGTGATTTAAAAAATAGGCCCTAGGTTGTCGTTGTAGCTCCATAACCATTTGAGCTAACTATTATAAAATGTAGCCTTACTACAAATTTCATGAACCCTCATTTCTAATATGATGGTATTCTTACTTAGACATAAAATTTGTACTATCGACATTAATGTCAGAAATGAAAGTATTGATGACATTAAACTTACCATAACTCATCTTAGTATAGAGTAAAATTTTATGTTTGAACTTTTGTAACGTATTTTCTTCTCCAATTAATATGCATTTCTACTTGTTGAACATTCTATAATTTCTCAAACGTATAAGTGTGAGATATTGATATAATTGAGAGAGAAACAAATTTGTGTTACATATCATTTCTTTCTAAAGGACATTGACATGGAGATTATGACATGCTATTTTCTAAAATTGGTAATAGATAACACAATATTGTTCTTAATATTGATTTCTACTCATATGTTAAAAGTATTAATATAACTAAATTTAACAAATTTGTGTTGTATACCATTTCCAAAGAACATGGATTCAAAGCTAGACAATGGTATATAACATAAATTTGTTACTTTCTCATGGCAGTCATTACCCATACGACATGGTCCTTTCTAAAGATTGTGATATGCTATTTTATGAAAATCTAAGACATCAACAAAAACAAACTAGGGGTGGTCATTCAAACCACAAAAACCGAACCAAACCAAAAACTCAGTGAAACCGAAAAATGCGGTTCGATCCGGTTTGAAGAAATTTTGAAACCGAATTAATTCGGTTCAGTTCAGGTTCACTTTCAAAAATCGAATTTGCAACCGAACCAAACCGTTTTTAACTAATATATATATATATATATATTTATATGTTAAAAAAAGAGTAAAACCGAATTTAAAACCGAACTGCTTTTAATTTAAAGAACAAAACCGAACCAAACCGAACCGTTTTTAATTTAAAAAAATATAACATGGATTTTTTAAAAAAGTTAAAACCGAATTTGAAATCAAACCAAACCACATATATGCGGTTCGATTCGATTTCACATTTTAAAAAATTCGGTTCGGTTCGGTTCGAACCATTTCCACCCCCTACAACAAACAAGTATCAAACTCGTTTTCAATTTGTTTAATTAATGTTTGATACGTGTTTATTGTGATAACTGCTAACAAGTGACAGAACAGTCAAATTAAGGAGTCAATGACATTAATCCAAAAGGTTGAGATAGCCCTACAAATATGATTGGAATAACATTCCTGTCCATAAGGCTATGTGGAATGAAGACTTTGATACACTTAAAAGAGGGAGAGAAAAAGGGGGGAAACCTAAAGGCAAGTTTAAGAGTGATTTTAAATGTCAAAATTACTTTTGTCATTTTCAAATTTGTTTCGAAACATGTTTTTTAATATTCAAAATCACTTTTGATGATATGAAATTTGCATTTAAATGTGTAAAAGTAAATATTAAATTGATTTTACGTGACTAAAGGCATGTTCAAAGTCATTTTAAACATGACAAAAGTAATTTTAACAATTTAAAAATCACTCTCAAATTTGCTCTAAACGTGATATTCTAACTTAAAAACTACATCATGTGGGCTGTATCAAAATCTTCAGTCATCATTTCAATAGCATTAATCTCTCTGAAGAAGTTTTGTATACTGTAGAAGGATGCTTACCCAAGTAGTTGAAGCTGATCATGCTGAGAAGCAAGTTTAAGTCGTGAATGAGCTGGAATATGCTTAGAAATAACTTTTGCAGTTTCTTTCCACCAAGAAACTTCAGATTCTTTTTCAATAATTTCTTGTTTGGCACATTCTAAAGCGCCTTCGAGTTCTTTTATCTGTTCTTGCTGCCTTGCTTCTAGCAATTCATGTAACTTTCTTTCCAGTTCTGTAGGAGGAACTCCTTGTTGCCTCTCAGTGCCATCATCTCCAAGATCAGTGACTTCACCAGAACTCATACAGCAGCTTCTAGTCAAGTTCGTGTTCTTCGCAGTCTGTCATTCCACATAACCCAGTTTCAGAGCTTGCAATCAAGAATTGAATATGCAACATAATACAGCATTACCATTACAGATAATATGTCAGAAATATATGTCTTCATCCTCTTAAATCTGATAAAATGTTGGGAAATATTTTACTCCATGATATTAAAGATAAAACCGTCTACCATTCTTTCACTTTCAAGTAATGTTATGAAGTTGACAATCATATCAAGCGAGAACGTAAAAAGTAAAGAAATCAACACAGAGCTTTACATAATTCACTAACAGTATGCTAACTATGTCTAAGGGCATAAGGAGAGAGTAGTTTATCATTAAAGAGAAAATACCATATAATATAGATAACAAATACGATAGTAAGGTTAGAGGGTTTACATATACTAGACCCCTCATGATTGATCATTCAAAACATTAAATAACAACTTCAAGACATTCCAACAAGTAAGATGAGCAATCGTGAACTACCATAGATCTTAGAAAACTTATCACATAGATATTTATTATTTGCTCCTCAAACCATATATCATCTACATTCTTCATAGAAATTCAGCGGTATCACTTAAGTTATATATGGCTAGTCCAAAATTAAATCAGGTGTAATGGCATCAGAGATAACTAGTGTTGATCAAATTCTCCAAAATAGTCATAAAAATGAGATCAATTTTATGTAGACTGCAACAACTATAAGAGTGAGCATTTCCAAACCAACAAGTCCCATAAAATTAACTTGGAAAGAAAAGTTATCTAGAAATGTTAGAATGTTCTCTCATACATACCTTAATTCTTGGCTGCTCTATGCGTCCAGAAGAACTTTCAACTTCCAAGTGAAGCTGCAAACGTTCTAACTCGGCCTCGAACTCAGATTCCAATTCGTCAATCCGTTCCTGACATTCCCCAACGTGTTCATGCAGATGAGACTTCCGGGAATGATTTAGTATAGTTGATTGTGCATCAGACACAATTTGAGATGCAAAATCTTGCTGATATGAAAGCTGGCTGGTAGAGCAAGGACCATCTTGGCAATCTGTAGAGGAACATGCCACATCTGTATTCAAGTGGAATGACTCAAAGGTATTGTTTTTTCTTCCCAGCTCCTCTTTGATCTCTTGAAGAAAATGTTCCATTTCTCTCCTCAAATCTACCATCTTCGAAAGTTCATTTTTACTCGCAAGTACAAGATACAACAAACTGCATCCAACTCCCAAGTTGAATGATGTATCGTCTTTCCTACTCACTCCTGTGAATTTTAAGCACACGGGCAAATTGAAACATAAGAGAAAACAAGGACAACATAGAGATGTAGAAAGTTCAATCCATTTGTCACTCTCTCATTATAATCCAATCCCGTGATTTTGAAATGACTGTCATATTAAAAAATGTTGTTCTTCAATATCAATTTCAAGTTTTAACTTTTCATTTTCGAACGCAGTTTTCATATCATCAAGATTTATTTTGAGCAATTAAAAGCATATTTTGCACTCACAAATGCATGGCCTTCATCAACCCATAAAACAGATCAAGTGAAGTTATGTACTTTTGCAATAATTTCAATAAAATGTTTGCTATCTTATTTACGTTTACATTTTCAAAGTCGGCCTACGAATTTCCAGATCCAGAAGTAGCTATGTACATCCATTCGGCACTAGAACGTTACTATACCTTCATTTCCTAATCATTTTGCTTATAATCTCAATCAACGCAGTCAAACATCGATAAACCAATACAAAATAGTTTCGATATAACTAAACCCATTCTATTGCTTAAAACCACTAGCCAAATCAACTCAATCAATATACTCACTCACCTGGCCCAAAAATCTTCGCCGGTGAAGACGACGAAGCGCCACCGTCAACTCCATTTCTCGAGCACCTACAACACGTCACCGGACCATCAGAATCTCCGCTCTCGTTCTCTCTCCTAACCTCCTCAACCGTTCTCCTCCGCTTCGGTCGCCGGAACGAAGCCACCCACCGAGCAACAATCCGCCGAGGCGACAAACAGTGAATGCTCACCGATTCATCCGGCAGGCGGCGCTCTCCAGCGTCGGACATACCCACATCCCCGGAAAATCCGTCGCCGCCCTCGCTTTCTTCCCGGAGAATATCTACCACACGGAAAATATGGCCGGTGGAGTTGCAGGAATCAGAAACTTCGTGGGATTTAAAGGGTGGATTCATAAGAGAATGTGATTAAAGGGGCAGAGAAGATATTAAATTCAATTAAGGAAGTGACAGAGACGAAAGTGAAAGGTTTTTCGAATTGGAGAGAGGAATATTAATGGCGTGTTGGATTGGTTCTGCAATTCACGAGATTTCTCCACGCTTGATTAAGAACTTCAATAACTTCGTTGAGGTTGATAATGGAGAATTGGCGCTCAATTATTTCAAGGTATTTATGAATTTTCAATCTGATGTCGATGACTGATAATGAAAATTGGATTGGACTCAATAATTTCTGTGTGCTCTAATTATTGCATTTTGAATTCCCATCGATTCAAATTTCTTTAAAATAATGTTTTCGTTCTTTCTTTCTTCTTCTTCCTTTTTTTTAGTAAATTTTTTTTTTTTTCTTTACTTACTATGTTATTTCGTACATTTCCTTTATATGGTTTTCCAGTCTTTAAAATATTAGTCTTAGACTTTTTGGTATGAAAATTTAAGGACATGTTTGATAGAAAATCTGAAAATAAAAATTTGAAATAAAGAGATTTAATGAAAATAAAATTATATTTATAGTATTAATTCAATCAAATAAACTAAAATAAAATAAGTAAATTTATGGTTGTATTTAGTTTATTTGATTGAGTTAATATAATATAGTTTTATTGTATAGTTTTGTTTTCCTCTTATGAGTCATAGGTTCAAATCTTTTATATAGCTTATAACCATATGCAAAGTAATATTCTCAAATGATCCACCAAGCCTCGTTCAATTGAGATATTGGAATCAATCTAATTTACCGATTTAACCAAATGAGGTAATACTAAATCAACATGAAAACACAATTTTTTCTTTTTGGTTCAACAACATTTTGGGTTGGAGTATCTGAGCATGCATATACTTAAACTAATTTGTTCTATTTAGGTTATATATATATATATACACACGAATCAAAACTTAACTTACATGGAATGGAACAAGGAGGATCCCCTAAGATAACACGTCTAGCCCCAAATGAGCATGGGCTTGAGCCATTTGATTTGACCACTGATGTTTAGTCCAAATATCTTGTTTTAGATGAGCCAACTAATTTGGTTAATGGACAATTCAATTTTAATCGTAGGATTTTAAGAATGGCATCAACAAGGACAGGTGTTTGATAAAAAAAAAAAAAAAATCTTAAGTCAACCTCTATATAAATAGACTGTGCCAAATATGTTGCATAACATTAATTCTTAATACGCTAGCACAAACCTGTCTCTTATACACATCTAGATGTGTATAAGAGACAGTACATGGATTGGGACAAGGAGGATCACCCTAAGATAACACATCTAGTCCTAAATGAGCATGAGGTTGAGCCATTTGATTTGACCACTGATTTTTAGTCCAAATATCTTGTTTTAGATGAGCCAACTAATTTATTTAATGGACAATTCAATTTTAATTTCTAGTATTTTAAGAATGGCATCAACAAGGACAGGTGTCAATAAAAAAAATCTTAAGTCAACCTCTATATAAATAAAGTGTGCCAAATATGTTACATAACGTTATTTCTTAATACGCTAGCACAAACTCATTTAGATATCAAAATGTGTTTTGACAAGTTTGCGATAATATCAAACATTTTTCTATCTCTCACTCTTTGGATTGTGTATAATATAATACACCGTTAAACCAGTTTTATGCATTAAAATGTATTTTTATTTCAAAATTCTACATTGTGCAAGTAATTTCAAATTAAAAGTATTTGAGAGTTTGTTGTTATTTATAATTTTATATATACACACACTGTGTGAAAATACATGTATATGTGGGCCTATGACAACGTTATTACAAACGAGTTTGTTATCTTTTGTAAAATGGAGGCGATTTAAATTTATTTACGTAGCACATTTAATTGGAAGTAAAATAAATTTTAATGTAAAATGAAAAGAAATAGGAAATACATTAAATCGGTACAGTGTTGAATCATGTAAATGAAATGTTTCAAAAATAAAAGAAAAATTCGATGAACGAATTTGCTGTAAAAAATAAAATGAGGGTTTTTTTTTCCAAATATATTTGTTAACCAATTCTTAAAAATCATAATATATTTGTTAACTTCTTTGTAAATTTAGTATAGAGTGTACATTTTATGTTATTTGAAAAATGTCAACAAGAAGTAAAAGATTACAGATAAACAAAAATTAAAGAAAGAGAACAATTAATTATTAGATGGCTTGCGATATAGAATTGAAGGAAGTCTTTCTATCAGAAGATTGTGAAGTGATTCATGGAGTATCTTGTTGTAAGAAGCTCAAAGATCAATTGTTTTGGCCCTATGATGAAAAAGGGGCTTATACCGTCAAGAGTGGATACAATCTCTACCTAAAGACCAAAATCCTCATGGATTCATCTAGCACAAACTATATGACGAGTTGTGGAACAAGTTTGGAAATTAAACATACTAAACAAAATCAAGCACTTTATGTGGAAAGCTTTAAATAATATCCTTCCTACCAGAGAAAATCTCATTAAACGTGGGATAGATATTGTATCCGATTGTCCTTTTTGTCAATACCTAAAAGAATCTGTCGATCACATTTTGTCTTTATGTCCTAGAGCATTGAAGATTTGGAGATATTTATGATAGAGAGAAAATAATCGTTTTGTTCCTTATACCTACTCCATGTATCGGTGGATGAAACTCAATTCTTCTTGTTCAACAAATGAGCTCGAGTTAATTTCCATTTGCTGTTGGGCTATTTGGTCTTAAAGAAATAAAATTGTTCATGGTGAATAAATTGCAAATGTTACCGTCCGCAGCAGATGGATTCTGAAATAGGTTGACGAAATTACATTGAAGGTGGGAAGATCTCAATATTTGGCTTCGATCATAGCTGCTACTAAATCTTTTCTCGGTTATATTTGTTGGTTTCCTTCTACACAGGGTGTTTTGAAGATCAATACTGATGCAACCTGGACTTCTATCCTCTGAAATCTGATGGGGTGTTATTATAAGAAATTGCAGGGGTGAATTAAAGACAGTAGGAACAAATTATTTTTAGGTTTTCTTGAAGCTTCTTTACCTGAAATTTTATTTATAGTTGAAGGTGGTCGATTGGCTCTTCGACTGAAGGCTTCTGATGCGTTTTGATGAATGTGATGGTTAAATGCTATATGATATCTTTAAGAATGCATCGTTTTCCCTAATTAAATCCAAGTGTAAATTTAATTAGGCGCCTAGTGAGTCCGTGGCGAACACAAGGATTGCTTACTATTGATGCGATGACACTACTGTTTCGATCTTGATGCTAATTTGTTGTTAAATAAAGGCGATGAGTAGATGTTACTAAGTGTTGAAATGAACGATGATGAATGCGTTGGAAATCACACTCGTAATGGAAGCAACTTATATACAATGCTATGGAGTTTTCTAAGAGATGAACTAGGGTTAAGGCGTATATTCATTAACATTCCCTAAGTAAATGCACAAACCACGTGTTCAAGTAAATTTCTCATAAACCATAACTACACATGTAAACCCCAAATCCTATTTTTCCTACTTAAGTATGATAATTAATATGTTAATTAAGGTTAAGTAAAGGCTAAATATTATGTTTGTAGGGAAAGCTTGAATATGGTTAAAGAAGAAGGAAAAGTTCTAGGTGTTAAGAAATAAGGCTCTCGGGTAGCAAGGTATTGATGACACTTAGTAAGGAAAAATTTGGCTAAGTGTGGAAGCTAGATGTGCCCATGCGTTGAAGGTTGCTGAGGAGTGCGACAACCATGTTTTATGGAGGTTAGTTGAGCGCATGATGGGCGTGAGGCATGGAGTGAATGGCTAAGGGTTGGCCAAGAATATGCCATGTGTTGGGCATGGGTGGTGCATTGGCTAGGCAAGGGTGGCGAGCAAGGGAAAGCCAGACGTTGACTGTAGGCAATGCGGCAGACGCAAGATATGTAGAGAGTATACGTTGGCCAAGAGGGTATGCGTTCGAATGTGCCAGACGATGGTAAGAAAATGGTAAGCCATGCGTTGGTTTAAGAAGTGATCACAACTTAATCACCGACTTGAGTGGGCCAACTGTCAATGTTAGGAGGATTAGGCCCACTTACTGAGTGAGTTGTCAGCATAAGGATGAATTGTGGGCATGCAGTCTCAACTATATAAAGGAATGCCTCAGTTCAAGGGGTCGGTTTTGAGCAAAATATTCATGCTATTGAAATGATTTCAGAGCCAATTGAACAGGGGTTGAGTATAGTTAAAGCTCCAGGGCTACCATAAGGAATCTTCTAAGGATTCAAGGTGAAATCTAAAGAAAACTTCAAGAAGGCCAGTATCTCAGATGAATCTGAGCCAGTGGTGAAGAGTGAAGGCTTCTAACCAAACCAAGAGGAATTTAGAGCTCAAATTTGAAGGTAAGCAAGTTAAGACGTTTCTAAACAATTTTATAGAAGGAATTTTTCTAAGAAAAGGCCTAGAAAATTTCTTATTTGAGCTCAACATTTAATCTGAAATTTTGGTTAAACAAGCAGGCAGCTGCAACCGTTGAGCAAGCAAACAGCTCAATCCAGGCAATCTGCAGGCATGCACAAGGGGCTGGTTAAGCGCAAGGCATGCGCTAGGCTGTACGCAAGGATACATTGGTGTGAGTTGGACTGTGCGGTCATGTGCTCAAGCCGTGAGCACAAGGGAGGCGTTGTGTGGGTGTTGGTGTGCGGTTGGTTGAATGCCTAGAACGTGTGTTGGTGCATGGGTTAAAGCTTGACGATTGCATAGATCAACTTTAGTCCTTAAAGATTTTCCTAAGTGTTGAACGCATAGGAAGGTATACGTTGGGCTGAAAGATGATGTTTTAATTTAAAAGTTAAGCTTGTTTATGTGAGATAGTCTCATAAGGAGATCATTAACATTGGCTCAACATATTATTCATTTTCACAGTGTTAATGCCAATAGAAAGGGCTTATCAACCTATGAGGAATGTCCAAGGTTGTGAGTGACAAGTTTAATGTTTTCTCAATGTTTTAACTCATGTTTTATGTAAAGTTCAGACTTATGCTAGCTTATTTTAAAGAATGTTTCCAAAGAAAACCACGTTTAAAAAGTTATTAACGCATGTTAGCCAAAGGGAAGTTCACAAGAAATGTTTAAGTATTTAAAAAGTTATTAACGTATGTTCTCTTTGTTCTCGAATGTATCCGGAGATGCACGAAGGCCTATTGTGCAACTTAGATCCTAGTAGCAGATCTTCGTCTGAGAAGTCTATGGATGTACAACACGAGGCATACACACGTGCTGCGGAGGTCGGTGCACCGGACGCGTTGGAGTCCAACAACGCCTCAATGAGGGTCGTCTTAGCTTCTTACGGAAGTGAGAGCAAGTCTGAAGGAATTTTATCAAAGAGCACCTCTGAGCGGAAGCAAGATCGTTCCAAACTCATTGTGATAGAAATACCGCATTCACAATCAAACATACAAGTTATGCATTTAACAACAAATTACGGCATGCTTTGAACTATTAAACAACAAAAGGGACGAGAGACATACTAGTTGAAGAATTCTTTTTCGCTTTAAATCTCGCTCATGTCAATCCAACCAA
The DNA here is from genome assembly GCF_009727055.1 of Benincasa hispida. Lineage (NCBI taxonomy): Eukaryota > Viridiplantae > Streptophyta > Magnoliopsida > Cucurbitales > Cucurbitaceae > Benincasa > Benincasa hispida. The sequence continues at coordinate 77,948,573 of NC_052357.1, read as the reverse complement.
TCTCGTTGTCGCTGAGATTGTCAAGCCTATCGTCCACCATGATGGAACTCTTATTCAAGAGTACCTACAAGCGGAAGCGGATCTTTCCAATTCATTGTGACAGAATTATCACATATACATTCAAACATACTTTCATAATGCTAAAGGGATCAAGAAATCATACCAGATGGAGATTTCTTGTTCACAGCGAGTCTGAAGCCCAACCGTCTACCTCGAGCAGTCACCACTCGGACAAAAGGAAATGGAGAAGACAACACCACTCAGAGCCCTCAGTATTCTTGGAGTTAGAATCCAAAGTGTGGGCTTTGTTCGGATTTGGTAAAGGGAAGGAGGAAAAGCGACCGTACACAATGATCAAGCAAGTGGGAGATGTGGTCGTCTATCGCATAGACAATATGCTTGATCATTTAGGTAAAGTATACGATCGTGTAATAAAAGTAAGTGATCGTTTAAACGATCATGTAGAAAAAGGTAAACAATCGTCCAAACAATCGTGTAGGAAAAAGGTGAGCGATCGTCCAAACGATCGCGTAAGAAAAACTAAGCGGTCGTCTATACGATCATTTAGTAAATACCGGGAGCTAAACGATCGCTTAGGAAAACGATCGTTTAGATAATAGCACGTGACGGTGTAATCGGTATACGCTTACAAATATCGTATATGTAAGCGGTCGTGTATTCCCTATCGTATAGACACTGATTTTCTAAACGACGACACTATCTTTTTCACAATATCTACGCACACCGAGATCAACACACTATCTGCTATTTATAATGCACTCATCCATTATTTAGAACGAAGAGGCGCCTTCCCATTTCCTTTATAACCGTCTAATGAATGTGATCTTATCACATTCATAACTTATAAATTAATATCAAATATTAATTATAATATTTTTTCTCTACTAGATATAAATCATATTTATATCAAATTTCCTCCAAATTAATGTATCTCATACATAAAGTTAATTATATCATATTTAATTAACTCGTTCAATTATATCATATATAATCGAACTCCCTCTTGTCAATTTGAACATTTCAAATTGACCCAAAAACTGACTCTTAACTTGTATCCAAGCTACCAAGGGGACCTTATAGACCTATGGCTCGAAGCTCCAACGGTACGTGAATAGCTGACTAAACTCTTTAGTCACGATATCCACTATCTGTTAACTGCCAAGCATTCCACTAAAGACCGACAATTGAACTCTTCTTGCCATAGATATATTTCTATGTCCATTAGATATAACCAATCTTCAGTACGATGACCTTTCACGGATGCTCGTAATTACAACAGGCCAATTTATCGTTTTGCCCTTGTAATTACATCTTTCTTCTTAAGTACCATTGATTCCTCTAATGAACAATACAACACAGTCCTACTATGTGTGAACACCTCTCGGGCCATGAGAAGGTGCGTAACGCCACATCGTAATCCTTGGAATCAGCCCTTAAGGGAGTTATCTATCTACTTACCTCTGCCTCGGGGAAGGAGTGAATTTCATCTTGTGAAGCTGAGTTCCCAACTCCTAAATCAGACGAATCCCCAAAATGGTAGGTCTGAGTCGGCGTTTTGGACATTCGAACCCATGCAAATCAAAGGACCGCCCTTAATGGCAGGAGTTCCCAACTCATTTAGGATTGAGGTCATGTTACCTATGGTCATCCTAGTGAAGTGAAGTCTCAATTATGAACGATGTTATATAACGAGACGTTAACAGTTTGTAGTCAGGTCTTATACAAACTCTTTGTATAGGACCTGTCTCTTATACACATCTAGATGTGTATAAGAGACAGACCTTTCACGGATGCTCGTAATTACAACAGGCCAATTTATCGTTTTGCCCTTGTAATTACATCTTTCTTCTTAAGTACCATTGATCCCTCTAATGAACAATACAACACAGTCCTACTACTGTCTCTTATACACATCTAGATGTGTATAAGAGACAGGAAGTACATCGACTCCATCTCGAGATTCATGGCTTTGACCCATTCATCCCGGTCAACATTCTCCATTGCCTTTTTATAGGACAACGAATCCTCAACGTCGCCATCTGTCACCATAGCTAGGATTTCCATGAAACGAGTTTTTCGCTATCCCATCAACAATTCTGGTTGATGAAGCAGGTCCTTCAACAACTCTTGTTAAAGCTTCAGTAGTTTCTTTGGAAAGCTCACTTAACACGACTTTACTACGTGGACTATGCTCCCTGATATGATCCTCCTCCAGGAAAGTAGTGTTCGTGGAAACAAACACCTTGTTTTTGGACGGATCATAAAACCTCCTCGTGTACCTTTGGGGTAGCCTACAAAGAGGCACAACCTCGGTCGTGATTCCAACTTCTTGGGATTTGCCTTAAGCACATGTGCTGGGCAACACCTGTCTCTTATACACATCTAGATGTGTATAAGAGACAGGCTTTGACCCATTCATCCCGGTCAACATTCTCCATTGCCTTTTTATAGGACAACGAATCCTCAACGTCGCCATCTGTCACCATAGCTAGGATTTCCATGAAACGAGTTTTTCGCTATCCCATCAACAATTCTGGTTGATGAAGCAGGTCCTTCAACAACTCTTGTTAAAGCTTCAGTAGTTTCTTTGAAAAGCTCACTTAACACGACTTTACTACATGGACTATGCTCCCTGATATGATCCTCCTCCAGGAAAGTAGTGTTCGTGGAAACAAACACCTTGTTTTTGGACGGATCATAAAACCTCCTCGTGTACCTTTGGGGTAGCCTACAAAGAGGCACAACCTCGGTCGTGATTCCAACTTCTTGGGATTTGCCTTAAGCACATGTGCTGGGCAACACCATATGCGGATGTAACGTAAACTAGCTTTACACCCGTTCCACAACTCCAGAGGTGTTCTTGCAACACTCTTAGAAGGAACACAATTGAGAATGTATACCGTAGTCTCCACTACGAAACCCCAAAACGAGTCTGGTAAAGAAGTGTAATTCATCATCGAACGAACCATGTCCAACAAGGTTCTGGAGAAATTCGTTGGCATTTAGATTGAGTTACGACAGATTTAGACATCTTTATGTTATGGAGGGAACTTACGGCTAAAGGTCTTAGCTCATACAATTATTTTCTAGTTTAGCTGTACAAATTTCAACACCATCCTTATGAATAAACGCTTTATTCAATTTTAAAAGAAATAGTGTAATTGTATTGTAACATACACTTTACAGAAATAAGGTTCCTTTATAGTTCAGGAACTACAAAGACATCTTTTAATATAAGAAACCTATTTTGTAAAGTAAACTGGATGTCTCCCACTACCATAGCTGAGATGACATGGCCTACTCGCAACGTCATCTCACCAGCCTCCAACTGTCGCCAGGATCTAATCCCCTTTTTCTAGCTTGGCCTTAGCCTTGGCAACCTTCTTTTCCTCTAGATAACGAGGACAATTCTTCTTCCAGTGTCCATCTGGGTTACAGTGGAAACATTTTCCTTTTTCAACCAGTGGTGGACGCTTATTCTGGGCGATAGGTGGTGGGTTAGCAAGCGCATTTCCTTTCCCTTTACCCACCCTTCTCTCTTCTTCCCCTTTTCAGAGTTAGAAGTTGAAGGTGAAAACTTTGTTCCTGAGGTCGAACCTCGATAGAACTTTTTAGAGGACGAGACAACAGTTGCCTCACCTCCCTTTTTCTCCTTACTTTTCAACAAGGATTGGTAAGTCTGTAACTTTTTAAAGAGAGTGGTAAGGGAGTAGTCCACTTTTTAAGAATCGTATTGCTAACAAAGTGAAGGAAGCTTCTACAGCAATGAATGCAGATAATACTAACCTGACTGCCCTCATCATTTTAGACCCATTCATCTCCGCCACTTTAAAGTGACCATCCATTTTTAGCATTGTATTCATAAACACAGAGGTGCCTTCCTCCATTTTGGAGCTGAAGATGCGTTTTTTAGAGGCCTCATGCTTGAGCTGTCCAGACGGATTGTCCGAACATTCCTCGTAGGACTCCATGATCTCACGTGCTAAGACTATGGACTCGTTTTTTCTTGCCAACACGTCACTAAAGATTGCCAGATATAGAACTCGGGCCTTTCTCGTTTGCCCATGTCCAACGCTCGTACGCTGCCCGAACATTTCGAGTAGCGTCCTGAGGTGGAATAGGAGAACATTCCTCTGTAAGGACAAACTTGTGATCCTCGATGATGAGTATCATTGTGAGCATATGATTCCAACTTGAATAGTCTAGGCCATTCAGTTTTTCGACGCTTAATAAATTGATAGTGGCTGAAGTTATTAAAAAACGTTGCTGAAAAAAAAACAAATAACCTTTTATAAGACTTTGCAAAAACTAAATTTTAATTAACCAATTAATTTTTAACAAAACAGATTCCAAGTACCCTAAGTGAAAAGATTTCTATTTTGCAAGGATGCTCAGTGAGGCAAGACAAACGTCACTGGTGGGGTGATCGGATGACCCTTCACTGGGATGAGACATTCTTAACCATTAGGAAAAACCAACTCTTGGAACTAAACCTAATAGCCACCATTTGTTCGGTCCAGAATAGTTAACCCTTAACAATCCTGCATAAGTGTAACCCCTCGTTTTCGGCCCTGGAGTCCCACCCTAATGCGCTCACCGTAGGGAAAAGACAGATTAGGACAAGAGACTAAGTAACCTTATCCTCTTACAGGAGATCAAATAAAGAAACGTGCAAAACATCCATCCTATAGGGGGACACTCTCAGGGGTGCCACGAGATGATGCACAGAAACTTTATTCAATCCAATGAGGGAGACCGAGGGATATGTTGTCGCACTTCCCGCTCCCACTTACTATGAACACTCTTTCCATCCACCTTGATATTGACCTACCCAAACGCCATCAATTGGGGGGACATGCCAAAGGTGCCTCGAGGTCGAGGGTAGATCTCACGGAGTGGACTATGAGGGAGAAACGTGAGAGGTGAAAATGAATCAAATGCCCTAAGAACCTCCCACTAAATGTTCTACCTAGGGGTTTATTAACCTAGACAATCTGGCTAATGATTATGATCTAAGTCATTTATAAAGTTTGCTAAAAAAACAACTTTTTTCTTTGAAATAAAAAAAATTCAAGTAGTCACATTAAACTCTTTAATGGACTGGCCTTAGTTTGCATGTATCAAATCTATCTAAATTACCTTTCCAGGTAGGGGTGTTCCGTTGCCGTCATCTTAAATACCCCAAGCCTAGACAGAACCCGTTTTCGATAAAAGGTCTACTATAGATAGACTTGCTACATATTAATCTTTTACTAATTATTTTAGTTCTAATTTCATTTTATAACCATTTATAAAATAAACAACTAAAACACTCATCCCACATAATGCAGTATTTATAACCCTTATAAATAAAACATTAAAAAAATAAAGCATATATAAATATAACCCTTATATTATATGATGCATGAGCATGCATTTATGTAAATTAAAATATGCTTCTCTAAATTATAACACTTATAATAAAGAGAATATGCATGACCTAAGGTGAGATTTATCTATATGTGCATACCATAGAACATATAAAACATACATCGCATGTAGTAAATAAAGGATTAATGGACCGAGATGAGCCTTTACAAAACTGGAATGAAATAACCCTATCTATTACATTTTTCATCGAGCAAACCGGTTCAAAGGCAAACTGGGTCTTGAACCGCCAGGAAGACTCCATCGTGTAGTAAATTCCGCGGGTAGACGATCGTCTAGCGCAAACTAGACGATAGGAGCAAAATTAAACGATTTCATAGACGACAATGAGGCAACGAAGCTTGATCGTCTATGCAATCACTCAATGCCGGTGACATGTAAATCGATTTGCCTTGCGTTACTAGGGCGATGAAGCTTGCTGACCAAAACGATCGTCTAGTGCGATCTTTTAACGCGACATCAGGTAATCGATTTACCTTGCGTTACTAAGTGATCGTTTAGTCAATTACTAAGTGATGAAGCTTGCTGACCATAGCGATCGTCTATGCGATCACTTAACATGGCGTCAGGTAAACAATTTACCTTGCGTTACTAAGCGATTGTTTAGTCAGTTACTAAGCGATGAAGCTTGTTGACCAAAATGATCGTCTATGCGATCACTTAACGCGACATCAGGTAAACGATTTACCTTGCGTTACTAAGCGATCGTTTAGTCAGTTACTGAGCGATGAAGCTTCCTGACAAAACGATTGTCTAGTGCGATCTTTTAACGTGGCGTCAGGTAAATGATTTACGTTGCGTGACTAAGCGATCGTTTAGTCAGTTACTAAGCGATGAAGATTGTTTACCATAATGATCGTCTATGCGATCACTTAATGTGGTGCAGGTAAACAATTTACCTTGTGTTACTAAGCGATCATTTAGTCAGTTACTAAGCGATGGAGATTGTTGACCAAAACGATCGTTTAGTGCGATCTTTTAACACGACGTCAGGTAAACGATTTACCTTGCGTTACTAAGTGATCATTTAGTCAGTTACTAAGCAATGAAGCTTGCTGGCTATAACGATCGTCTATGCGATCACTTAACGCGGCGTCAGGTAAACGATTTACTTTGCGTTACTAAGCAATCGTTTAATCAATTACTAAGCGATGAAGCTTGCTGACCAAAACGATCGTCTATTTGATCACTTAACGCGGCGTCAGGTAAACAATTTACCTTGCGTTACTAAGCGATCATTTTGTCAGTTACTAAGCAATGAAGCTTGTTGACTAAAACGATCGTCTAGTGCGCGCGCGCGTTAAGCGATACGCGAGCATCAAATTATCTACACGACCCAATACTTAGTGATTGCGTAATCGATCTTCGACACGATGCGATCAACCCTCGATCGTTTACCCGATCGTCTACATAATGTGATCATCTGCGATCGCGTACCCCATCGACTGCACGATGTGATCAACACTTGATCGCATACCCTATCGTCTAACCGATGCGATCAACAACGATCGTGTACCCCATCGTCTGCACGATGCGAACAACCCTTGATCATCTTCTTCTTCGAAGAACCACAATGCTTGCTCTGATCTTCTTCACGAATGACCCGAAACTCAAACAGACTTGATAACGATTATTAATGCCCAAAAAATGCAGGGGCCTTTACAAACAACCACAAATGTAAAAGTATTAAATTAAATCGAGGCTAAACATCCATAAATCTGCATATCCACAGCAATTTAACGATTAAACAGTGTAAAAATGCACCCACCAAGAACGTTTTTGCAATTCTTTTGCAGCAATGAATTAGAATATCAGAAAACCTGTCTCTGATACCAATTGAAGGAACTCTTATTCAAGAGTACCTATGAGCAGAAGCGGATCTTTCCAATTCATTGTGACAGAATTACCGTATATACATTCAAACATACTTTCATTATACTAAAGGGATCAAGAAATCATACCAGATGAACATTTTTTCTTCACAGCGGGTCTAAAGTCCAACCATCTACCTCGAACAGTCACCACTCGGACATAAGGAAACGCAGAAGACAACACCACACAGAGCCCTCAGTATTCTTGGAGTGAGAATCCAAAGTGTGGGCTTTGTTTAGATTTGGTAGAGGGAAGAAGGAAGAGCGACCATACACAATGATCAAGCAAGTGGGAGATGCGGTCGTCTATTGCATAGACAATATGCTTGATCGTTTAAGTGAAGTATACGATCGTGTAATAAAAGTAAGCGATCGTTTAAACGATCGTGTAGGAAAAGGTAAACGATCGTCCAAACGATCGTGTAGGAAAAGGGTGAGCGATTTTCCAAACAATCACGTAGGAAAAACTAAGTGATCGTCTATACGATTGTTTAGTAAATACCGGGAGCTAAACGATCGCTTAGGAAAAAGGTAAACGATTGTTTAGATAATAGCACACGACGGTGTAATCGGTATGTGATCGCTTACCAATATCATATATGTAAGCGATCGTGCAGTCCCTATCGTATCGACATTGCTTTTCTAAACGATGACATTATCTTTTTCACAATATCCACGTACACCGAGATCAACACACCGTCTGCTATTTATAATGCACTCATCCGTTATTTAGAACGAATAGGCACCTTCCCATTTCCTTTATAACCGTCCAATGAATGTGATCTTATCACATTCATAACTTATAAATTAATTAAATATTTTTTCTCTACTAGATATAAATCATATTTATATCCATTTTCCTCCAAATTAATGTATCTCATACATAAAGTTAATTATATCATATTTAATTAACTCATTCAATTATATCATATATAATCGAACTCCCTCTTGTCAATTTGAACATTTCAAATTGACCCAAAAACTGATTCTCAGCTTGTATCCAAGCTACCAAGGGGACCTTATGGTCCTATGGTTCGAAGCTCCAATGATATGTGAATAGGTGACTAAACTCTTTAGTCACGATGTCCACCATCCGTATACATAACACTAAAGACCGACAGTTGAACTCTTGTCATAGATATATTTTGTATGTCCATTGGATATAACCAATCTTCAGTACGATGACCTTTCACGGATGCTCGTAATTACAACAGACCAATTTACTATTTTGCCCCTGTAATTACATCTTTCTTCTTAAGTACCAATGATCCCTCTAATGAACAATACAACATAGTTCTACTATGTGTGAACACCTCTCGGGCCATACGAAGGTGTGTGGCGCCACATCGTTCAAGCCCTGGAATTAGCCCTTAAGGGAGCTATCTATCTATTTACCTCTGCCTTGGGGAAGAAGTGAATTCCATCTTGTGAAGCTGAGTTCTCAGCTCCCAAATCAGAAAAATCCTCAAAATGGTAGGTTTGAGTCGGCGTTCTGGCCACTCGCACCCATGCAAATAAAAGAACCGCCCTTAATGGCAGGAGTTTCCAACTCACTCAGGATTGAGGTCATGTTGCCTATGGTCATCCTAGTGAAGTGAAGTCTCAGTTATGAATAGTGTTATATAACGAGACGTTAACACTTAGTGGTCGAGTCTTATACAAACTCTTTGTATATGACGTCCCCACTCGCATGTCCCCTACATGAATGATCAGGATCAGACCATCTGTGATAAGTCATAACACTTGTGACCATTCCACAAAGCGGGACGCATCCGTAGCGTTACCCGAATAAGGTTTCCCTCCTACATCCATATACTACAGACCATTTTGGTTATCATTCCAGACATGATCCATTTGTATGTCACCACATACATGCTTAAGTTACATACAGATAACCAGGCATATTAAGTTTATTGGTTTGTGATAAAATCTAAATGTGCAAAGTCAAGTAGTGAAGTAAATATCATTTATATTATACATCACAAGTGTTCGTACAAAGTTGTTTATAAACTACTAGACACGAGACTTTAGGGCACAAACCTTAACACACCAAATCTCGCTGTCTTCTACCACGGAACGGTCTTCTCATGAACAAGGCAACAATGGAGGACACAACCACTCGGAAACCTCGATATTCTTGGAGTGATAATCCATAAGGTGTGGGCTCTGTTGGATTTAGTAAAGGGATGGAGGAAGGGACGATCATTTACCACTACCAAGCAAGTGGGAGATGTCTGAAGTCTATCGCATAGATGACTGCTTGATCGTTTAGTAAAAGGTACACGATCGTGTAGTAATGAGGGACGATCGTTTAGTAAAACGCTCGGGCGCGCGATCGCTTAGAAAAAGCTAGACGATCGTTTAGGTAAGACTATGCGATCGTTTAGGGAAAGTTGTGTACACAATCATTTAGTAAACTTTGAGCTGTCGTTTGAGCTGTTGTGTATGCTCTCAATTTGCTAGGCGATGGGCAGTGTACTAATCGGTGAGCGATTATCTGATTTTTTGCAATATGAAAACTATTTTCATTTTATCCTTTAGTTATGAAAACTTATTGCAACCTCCCACTCGGTTATTGCAACCTCCCACTCGGTTACGGAGAGCTGTCGTTCTGAAGTCTATCTCATTCGGTTACGGAGAAAAAACCGCCAACAATTATCTTATAATTGTTAAATTTAAAATAAATATAATCATATTATATTTATAACATATGGTTTAATATCACATCATATGCAATATATGAACCATAGTCCTTTTCTCCTCCACTAGATATAAATCATATTTATATCCTTTTTCTCCAATTAATGTATCTCATACATCATGTCAACCATATCATATATAATTGACCAGTTCAATCATATCATATATAATCAAACTCCCTCTTGTCAATTTAAACACTTCAAACTAATCCAAAAACTGATTCTCAACTTGAATCCATTGAGTTATCAAAGGGACCTTATGGACCTATAGCTCGAAGCTCCAACAGTACGTGAATAGATGACTAAACTTTTTAGCCACGAGATCCACCATCCGTTAACTGCCAGGCATTCCACTAAAGACGGATAACTGCACTCTTCTCACCACAAATATATTTTTGTGTCCAACAGATATAACCAATCAGCTGTACGATAACCCTTCACAGATGCTCATAAGTACAACTAGGCCAATTTACCGTTTTGCCTCTATAGTTAGATCTAACTCCTTAAGTACCACTGATCTCTCTAATGAACAATACAACATAGTCCTACTATGTGTGGACACCTCTCGGACCACGAGAAGGTGTGTGACGCGACAACCAGGGATCTTAGTTTATTGGTTTGTGATAAAGCAAATAAAACATCCAATGCTTCATAGACAATAGTGAAGAAAATATCATATATTATTACATCACAAGCATTTGTTCAATATAGTGTTTACAAACTACAGGACCCAATGAGAGTTTAGGGCATCTTCCCCAACAAGGTCATCTATGTTGAATGATGGTAAGCCCTTCGATTCTTTCGTCGATTTCAATGGGCTTGGGAGGGTATCTTCTTCTTCTATGGTGCTGACAACATGACATGTAGTAGCTTCTGGCGTTTCTCTTGAACCCCAATCGCAGAAGTTCTTCGGGAGGAAATCCGCCAATATCACCTATCGCCTGGGATGAGGAACATCATCATCTCCCTCGTCAACAACCTTGGGCTTTCTGGCCTTCTTTCTGTCCTTCCTGTTTTGTGTCTTGCTCCCTCTCCTGTAACTTCGATAGAAGCGTGGCTCTTTTTGGGTAGAGTTCGACCCTTTCTTCTTACGGTGTGTCACAAGGATCTAGCCTTTGTTATTGTCATTATCAACACATTCTCCCCTATTTCTAGGATCCGTGGCTTAGATCTCCCGTTGAAACCCCACAATCACAGGTTCGAAGGTTCCAAATTGAACCAAACTCTCACTTTCTTCATAACATATGATTGGTATCAGTGCGCTTGGAGTTATCATCACCACAATATAATTTATTTGGACCACGGTCCACCTCATCTAGATCCAACTCTATTTTCCTCTCACGAGCCAACTTAAGGATCAGCTCCTTCAATACAAAACATTTTTCAACCAGGTGACTAACGACCTTGTGATACTTGCAGTAATTGGGATCGTCCACTTTGGCGGCTTGTTCCAATCGTTTACATTCCAGTAGCTGGATAAGGTGGTTCTCCAATAAGCATATGTGCAATGTCAGAGTCAGGGAACAGGCAGAATTTTTCCTACCGCTTCTTTAGAGTTAGGCGACGTATTTTGCCTCCTTCATCTTTCTTTTCCATCTTTTTCCCTTTCGAGGAAAACTTCAACGGGGTCGTATTAACGACTATTGATTCTTTCGTGGTGCCTTTCACAATCTTCTCGATGCCCTTTACTTTCTTCTTGTCCTTCTTCGGCTCGGGGATCAGGAATTCCTTTATTCCCCTGTTGCAATGCTTAGCTCCATATCGTGGGCGCGAGTTGCCAATTCTTCAAAGGTACAGGACTTTATTCTCTGTAGGATATAGAGGAGTCCCTAGTGCATACCCTGAGTGCACATTTCCACAGCAAATAGTTTAGTGAATCGGTCTTTGTAGTCCAGACTTAGTGCTCTCCATCGATTAATGTAGTCAATGACCGGCTCCTCTTTCCGCTACTTGGCGTTTTTCAACTTCATCATGTTAACGGTGAAGGATTTCATATCTAAGAGTTTCATGAGCACATTTGGATCGCTCCGATCTCATAGTGACCGAAATACAACAAGATACATTCAACATACAGTTATGCAAACAAATGTTAATTAATGGCATGCTAAGAACAACATAAATAACAAGGGAGAGAGTTCCATACTAGGTGAAGACAATCTTCACAATTCGGAACTCCAACGTAGTAGAACCCTCCAAGTGATCTACCAATGCCTAGCGGAAACATCAACAATAGCAGCACAAAAAACTGTAAACCCACGATCGCAACGGGGACGACATCACCACTAAAGAGCCCCGAATATTCTCAGAGTGAAAACCCAAAGGGTGGTCTTTGGTGAATTTGGTAGGGGAAGGAGGAAACACGAATCGTGTAGGCGATAAGCTAGTGGGAGGGAAAACGATGCTATCACATAGCAGAAGTGCTTATCGTTTAGGAGGAGCTACACGATCGGGTAGGATTTATTGAACGATCGTTTAGGAAAAGGTACATGATCGTTTAGTAAAATCGACACATTATACGATCGTTTAGAAAAGCTATCCGATCGTGTAGGCGATAGTGTGCGATAGTTTAGTGCGAGGTGGACGATTGTTGAGGCGGAGAAGAGCTATCGTACAGTCTCTTGAAAACACTTAAGCGATCGTTGAAAAATTCTCCAACACGCGCTCTCCCACGAATACTTTGGACGATTGACCTCTGGGCGATTCAAAAATGAAAACTCTTTCATTTTAATTCATCGGTTACAATAACCGACGTTGCCCACTAACCCACGTCCAAACGTGAAATTTGGCATAATTATCTTATAATTAACCAATTAATTAATTAATTAATATAATCATATTATATTTGTATCCTATAGTTTGATATCACATATCTACTACAGTATTTTCTCCTCTATTTGATATAAATCATATTTATATCTAATTTCCTCCAAAATAATGAATCTCATACATTTAGCCAATTATATCATATATAATTAACCAGTCCAATTATATCATATATAATCGAACTTCCTCTTATCAATTTGAACATTTCAAAATAACCCAAATACTGGTTCTCGACTTTATCCAAGCTACCCAGGGGACCTAATGGACCTGTGGCTCGATGCTTCAACGATGTGAATAGCTGACTAAACTCTTTAGCCACAAGATTCACCATCTGTTAACTGTCAGGTGATAACGGGCAGAAATGCACGTTATTACAGCACAAAGTTATAAAATGATGCAGGACTGCGATGATAAAAATATACAATATTGCGTCCAAAAGCATTAAAGCATTAAGTTCACAACATTGCGATCGAATGCATCCATCGCATTAAAACAGCTAACTTATGTATTTTTTGTGCAGATAATGCATTTACGCAAGGCAAAAATGCGACCCAAAGAAATTAACGTCCGAGCGCATTAAGAGAATGTGTTAACGCAAGGCTATGCGATCATTTGCGCTCACAAATATCTGCTCAAGAAGGTTGCCGCATAGAGTCGACGCATTGGGAAGCAAGAAATTGCTACTAGAGCGAGAGAAGGGAAGAGACACCGAAAGATCGACCTGGTCAGCTCGAGAGAGAACCCAGGAGGCGTGAAAAAACAGAAAGAGGGCTGATTCTTGCGAGAGCAAGATTATCTTTTGAGCAGAGTAAAGAAGAACATGTAAAAACCTTGGGAAGCAAGAAATTGCTACTAGGCTCTTTATTCTTATTCCGCATTGTCATTCTGAATTTCAATTATATATCTATAAAATGGAACTTGCTTATCTACATTTGTTCACTTTTTTTAAAACACACATGAGTAGCTAAATCTATCGAATGGGTTGAGAAGTACTTAGCGAACATGATCTAGGATCTTCATTGCATGCGATCATCTTGTCTTATGTTGTGCCCAACATCCCTTTAGAGCTACTCGAGAGAGAGTCTAAAGAAAGAACCTAAGACTTGAGAGAGCTCGGTTAGAATCTAGACTCAAGAGAACAAGATTAGATCTGCATAAGCAAGAGATAGGGACTTAGAGATAAGCTCTGTTTGCCAACATGCATCGGATGCACCCTAGAGATAGGTTATGTTAATATGCGGTCGCTTTGTATGTGTGTGTGTCATTCGTCATCGCGTAGACAAGAATAGAGGCTTATGTGTAAGTCCTATAGACTTCATTGCATATATCGCATGCATTCTAAAACTAGAAGTCGTAGCATTTGTATTGAGAGATGATTTGCTATTGTATGTGTGTAGCATGATCGCATAACATGAACGCAATCCTAGGAAGTGTTAGCTAAACCCCTTTTCAACCCGTTCCCCTGCATATTCATTGCATCTTTCGTATTATTAACTATTTTCTCAAATCCGCTGCATACATTTCATATTGTAAACAACAAACCAACAAACTCTTTGATTTATTTGTTACCGCAAAGTGATCTCAAAATTATCACCGCATATTGTGTTCCTTAGTCCCTAAGTTCGACCCTGGGCTTACCAGAAACTCAGTAGGATTTATACTTGAGTCCTACTGAGAAAACTTGTTTGCACAACGCAGTCCCTACCATTATTTAATCGCATAAAATAAGCATCAAGTTTTTGGCGCCGTTACCGTGTGCTAACGGTAATTTTCTGATTTTCTTTGCAGCTTTCAATCTCTGGCGAATTATGACCCAAAGATTGAAAGAACGTTCCGACGAAAACTAAGAGATAGCCGCCAACAACAATAACAAGAGAAAGATAACATGGCGAAACAACCAGGAAATGGAGCACAAAATGAAAATAATGTCATTGCGAATCCCATTTTATTGACGAATGACCGCAATAGGCCTATTCGGGACTATGTGTCGCCCAACCTCTACGATTTCTCCTCAGGAATCATGAGGCCCGCTCTTGATGGATTGAGATTCGAAATGAAGCCAGTGATGCTACAAATAATCCAGACTGCCGGACAGTTTGGTGGAAGGCGTGGCGAGGACTCGCACGCCCACCTCCGGAGTTTCAAAGAGATTTGCAACACTTTTGTGTTCCCGAATATCTTTACCGAGGAAGTTCAACTAACTTTGTTTCCATTTTCGTTGTGTGACCAGGAATGAAAATGGGCGTACTCTCTCGAACCGGGGTAGATTACCTCATGGGAGCAAGTAGTAGAGAAGTTTATGAAGAAATACTTCCCTCCAAAGGAGAATGCTAGAAGAAGAAAATTGATAACCAATTTCGAACAGGATATTGATGAATTGCTCAACGATGCTTGGGCGAGGTTTAAGAGGCTGGTAAGAAATTGTTCGCATAACGGCTTACCAGACTGCTTACAAATAGAGATTTTTTTATCACGAATTAAACCCTGCTTCGCAAACCGCTGCCAATGTGGCAGCCGTTGGAGGTCTGCTAGATAAAACTTATGATGAGGCCAAGAACATCCTTGATCGCATTTTTAAAAACCATGAAGACTGTAGAGAAAGCGATCAAAGATTGAGAATCAAGGACAGTGACGCGAACAATGGTGCCATTGCATCCCTTCATATTCAAATGACTGTGATGATGAACTTGATACAGGGAATCGCAATCAACAGCCCAACAATGCATAGTGGGCAAATGAATGCAATCAACCAGACAACCGCAAGGTATGCTACTTGTGGTGAAGGACACGCAATGGAGAAATGCCCTCAAAACCCACAATCAATTTATTTTGTGAAGAATAATTCGTTCTCTAACACGTACAACCCTGGGTGGAGAAACCACCCCAATTTTGCGTGGAAAAATCAACAAAAAAATTACTAATCAGTGGTGCAGAAAGAAGGGCCACCCATATTTTTCCGCGAACCAATGGTCAAACGAGTAATCAAGCCAATAGTTTGCATGTGCTGCAATCTTCCCCTTTGGAAAGTTTGTTGAAACAATACATTGAAAAGAACGTTGTGCTTCAAAACCAAGCGACATCCATCTGTAATATGGAAATTCAGATAGACCAGATTGTGGGCGAACTCAAGAACAGACCGCAAGAGGCCCTGCCGAGTTTAACGGAACTCCAACGCAACACAGGGTGTACGGGTAAAGAGCAATGTCAGGTCGTGACGTTGCTGAGTGGAAAGACTGTAGCAGGGGAGAAGAAGGAGCCTAGTCGGACTGTTCCAATTGTGCTAGAACCAGAGATTGCGGTGACTCAAGAAGAAACATAAAAAATGGAAGCGATGAACCCAGAGATTGCGTCCACCTCAGAGCCAAAAGAACAGGGGACCGTAAGAATACAATTGCCACCTTTCCCACAGAGACTCAGAAAGAAGAAAAATGATGAGGTATAGTACCAACGCTTCATGAATATGTTAAAACAATTACATATTAATATTCCGTTCACTGAAGCAATTAAGTAGATGCCCGCATATGCAAAGTTTCTAAAGGATATGGTGACAAAGAAGAGAGGCACTAGTAAGTTCGCCACGGTGGCTTTGACATAGAGTTCAAAATCTAGAATCCCACCGAAAATGTGCGACCCTGTGAGTTTCACTATACCTTGCTCCATTGGAGGACTATACATCGCACAAGCGCTATGCGGTCTCGGGGCCAGCAATAACTTGATGCCCCCGTCAATTTTCAAGCAGCTGAATGTGGGATAACTTGCGTCCATGACGGTGACTCTCCAATTAGCGGATAGATCTCTTATGCACCTAGAGGGGAAGGTGAAAGATGTGCTGGTTACAATCAACAAATTTATATTACCAGCAGACTTCATCATCCTGGACTACGAAGCTGACAAGGATATGCCCATCATTTTAGGGCGACCATTTTTGTCAACTGGTCGTGCCCAGATTGATGTGCACAAAGGATAGATCATCTTGAGCGTGAATGGATAGAAGCTCATGTTTGACATTATCCGAGCCATGAAATATCCTGATGAAGAAGACATTAATGAATCTGACGATGAACAGAGTTTGAACGAAGAAGAGAAGCTGGAAGATGAAAACGAAGATGAGGATGCGATCGCATCCATTGTAGCATGCAATGCGATTACAGAAAAAACAAACAAGGAAGATGAGGTGATCGCATCCCAAGAAGTTAATCTAACAGTGAATGAAGAAAGAAAAACAACAAAACCGTTTTTAGAACAACCACCAACAGTAGAATTGAAGACCCTTCCTAACCACCTGAAGTATGCATTTTTGGGGCAAAATGAAAAGCTATTGGTAATCATTTCCTCTACACTTAATGAAAACCAAGAAAATGCGTTGCTGAGCATTCTGAGAAAATATGTAAAAGTAATTGGCTGGACGCTCGTAGACATTAGAGGAATCATCCCTGCATACTGTATGCATAGAATTCGTCTAGAAGAGAATCACAAAGGATTGATTGAACATCAGCGTAGACTCAACCCTGCGATGAAGGAGGTCGTAAAGAAGGAGATAATCAAGTGGTTAGACGTGGGCATCATCTATCCAATAGCAGACAACATGTGGGTCAGCCCCGTGCAATGCGTGCCGAAGAAAGGAGAGATGACGGTAGTCCCTAACGCAAATAACAAGCTGATACCGCAAAGAACCGTCACTGGATGACGGATTTGCATGGACTACCGCAAACTAAATGCGACAACAAAGAAGGATAATTTCCCTTTACCTTTTATTAACCAAATGCTGGATCGTCTAGTTAAAAATGACTTCTACGGCTTCTTGGATGGGTATGTCGATTATAACCAGATCATGATTGCTCCCAAAAATCAAGAAAAAACCACATTCACTTGCCCGTATGGAACATTTGCATTTCGATGCATGTTGTTTGGCCTCTGCTATGCGTCGAGCACTTTCCAAAGGTGTATGACGACCATCTTTTCGGAATATCTCAAAGACTCTGTAGAAATATTCATGGACGACTTCTCTGTATATGGGCACATATACGAAGTCTGTGTTGACAACTTGGAGAAGATATTGAAAAGATGTGAGGAGACGAACTTTGTGCTTAATTGGGAGAAATGCCATTTCATGGCAAATGAAGGCATTGTGCTTGGGCACAAGGTCTCTAGGGACCGGTTGAAGGTGGACAAGGCAGAAATTGAAGCGATTGAAAAGCTCCCACCTCCAATAAGTGTAAAGGCTATCAGAAGCTTCTTGGGACACGCTGGATTTTATAGACGTTTTGTCAAAGACTTCTCAAAGATTGCCATGACCGCTGAGTGCGTTGATGGAGGCACATAAAAAGTTTGACTTTAATGACAAATGCGTGAACGCATTCATGATTTTGAAGAATGCATTAACGACCGCACCTATGTTGATTGCACCAGATTGGACACTCCCCTTTAAATTAATGTGCGACGTGAGCGGTTATGCGATGAGCGCAGTGCTAGCGCAGAAGAGAAAAACAATGCTACATCCCATCGCATATGCGAGTAAGACTTTGAATCCTGCTCAAACCAACTACATCACCATAGAAAAAGAATTACTTGCGGTAATATTTGCGTTGGAAAAATTTAGAGCATATTTGCTGGTAACAAAAGTATTCATCCACATTGACCACTCGGCGATAAAATATTTGATGAAAAAGAAGGATGTGAAGCCGAGGTTGATTAGATGGGTTCTCCTCCTCCAGGAATTCGATATGGAAATCATTGATCGCAAGGGGACAGAGAACGAAGTTGCGGATCATTTATCCAGATTAGAAAATCCAGAGGTTGACCGCAATCAGTCAGAGGTGAGTGTAGCGTTCCCAAACGAGCAACTATTTTAGATTGAAGAATTGCCATGGTACACAGTCGTGGTAAATTATCTGGTTTGCGAGCAATTTCCCGAAGATTATATCGACCACCAAAAGAGGCAGCTCAGACATGAATGCAGATCCTAGTATTGGGATGAGCCAAATCCGTAAAAAAAAGGCGGGGGGTTTGTGCCCCCCCAGACCAGAGCGACTGTGTGTATCGGATGCTGCTCACCAATGCATAATTATCGCAATGTCATGACTCGTCTTATGGAGGAACTTTGAGGTCAGCGCACACAGCGAAAGTATTACAAAGTGGTATTATTGGCCAACACTATTCAGGAAAGCAAGAGACTAACGCGATAAGTGTGATCGTGCCAACGCATAGGTAATATTTTCATGGAACATGTGATCCCTATGAAACACCATTTTAGAACTGGAGTTGTTCAACGTATGGGCATCGATTTCATGGGACCTATTCCCACCATCGAATGGTCACAAATAATATTTTGTTAATCGTCGACTACGTGTCTCTAAGTGGGTAGAAGCAGTAGCATGCGCCACAGGTGATCGGCGGTAGTCTCCAAATTCCTGAAGAAAAATATTTACTCGTTTTGGCACTCCACGTGCCATAATAAGTGATGAAGGCTCCCACTTTGTCAATCACACCGTCAAAGAATTGCTGCGCAAATATAATATCCTCCATAAAGTGGCCACCGCATACCATCCACAGATGAATGGTCAGGCCAAAGTGTCCAATCAGGAGATCAAGCTGATATTGGAGAAGGTGGTAAACCCTTCGCGAAAAGATTGGGCAACAAAACTGGACGATGCGCTGTGGGCATACAGGACCGCCTATAAGACACCTATAGGCATGTCTCCGTATGTGTTGGTGTTTGGTAAAACATGTCATTTATCGTTGGAGCTGGAGCACAAAGCGTCATAGGCGGTGAAAAAGCTAAATTTTGACTTAAAGGCAGCAGGGGAAGCAAGAAAACTCCAATTGATCGAGCTGGAGGAATGGAGAATTCACGCATACGAGAACGCAAAGATCTATAAATAGCGCGCAAAGCCCTGACACGACAAATAATTATGCGGAAAGAACCTTCAAGTCAGGCAAAAGGTCTTACTATTTAATTCACGGCTACGACTCTTTCCTGAGAAATTAAAGTCACGTTGGTTCGGACCCTTCATAATCAGAGAGGTATTCTCGCATGGCGCAGTCGAGTTATCCAATGAAGACGGAACCAACATATTCAAAGTTAATGGGCAACGAGTGAAAATATATCGCGGAGAAGACTGGCATCGCAAGGTCACCTTCGTAGACCTGAGAAATCCGAAATGAAGAAAAAAATCGAGGGCCCCTGCGTTAGCATGCGACAGAAAATCATTTGGGGCATAAGTCTTTTGGGATACCCTTTTCTTACTAATGATTCATGAACTCTCACTATTCTTACGTTTATCGTCTATCTTGCTTTAAAAGAAAAGGGTTTTGTTAACTTTGTTTTATTATTATTTGACCCTTTCAATATTTTTTTTCCTGCAATGATCGAGGTGAACGATTGCGAAGGCGCTACACGAAGACGCAACTACTTTATTTCGTCACCGCAATAAAAAAAAGGGTAGATCGCCGCAAAGTAGGACGCGTCCACAAATAATGCGGGCGACAATGCAAATTTGGGGGTTGTATCTTTCCTTGACTTTATTCTAAATTTTGCACTATCGCATGGCATTTTAATTTTGAAAATTTTATCACCGTATCCTCTTTGGTTGGCGCAATCATTTAACATTAATTAATTTAGTAAGTCACCGCATGATTTTTCTTTGCCAATTATGATTTCAATGATGAAACGCATGCTTCTATTTTTCTTATACACTAGAGTCAACTTAATTTTAGGATAGTCAACCAATAAAATATTTCTAGAAGTTAATGGTTTGCCAACTTTCTTTCAAACTGATCCTTCACGAAACTTCCTAAGAGCATCGCATGAGTTCTTTCAATCTTTTAGCAATGAGGACATTGCCGCATTTTAAATTTGGGGGTGAGGTATTCATTTTTCAACCTTGCTATTTTTAGTCTCACAAAAAAAAATTCATAACATTACGATCGGATCCTACTCGTAGTTGGATGTCTGTATGAAACACGTGGGGACAAGCCAAAATGAAGGTAGAAATCGTGATCAACACATAAATAAATGATCGTAACTCCGCTGCCAAATAGGCATGAGTCTAGACTGAGAAAGAGTGCTTTGCTCGTAGTTGGATGTCCGTATGACACACGTGGGGGCAAGCCAAAACGAAGGCTAGGCACTCGGATCCTGTCTCTTATACACATCTAGATGTGTATAAGAGACAGGCCCTGGAATCTGGTAAAGTCTTTTTGAAGGTTAAACTTGCGGTCCCTAAGTTTTAGAAATATTTTAAGAAGAGATCTGGATAAAAATTAAGGAAATTTTGGTACATAGGATTTGAATAAGGCATCCTTGAGAAATCTAGGAAAGAGAAGATGGTTGACTATCTAAAGAAAATCTTTAGCTTATGCTTGAGGACATTGTTTAAATTTGGGGGTGTGATAACGGGCAGAAATGCACGTTATTATAGTGCAAAGTTATAAAACAATGCAGGATTGCGATGATAAAAATATACAATATTGCGTCCAAAAGCATTAAGTTCACAACATTGCGATCGCATGCGTCCATTGCATTAAAACAACTAACTTATGTATTTTTGTGCAGATAATGCGTTAACACAAGGCGGAAATGCGATCCAAAGAAATTAACATCCGAGCGCATTAAGAGATTGCGTTAACGCAAGACTATGTGATCATTTGCGCTTGCGAATATCTGCTTAAGAAGGTTGCTGTATAGAGCTGGCGCATCATGGTGGGCGCATCTGGGTGAAAAGCATAATAAATCACGATGGGACAGAAAGCTGATGATGGTCGATTTCGAATTAAGTTGACAAGCCGTTAACGACCTACTGTAACAAGTACACTCAACTTTTTTGTGACAAATATTCGGCGTATCAGATAGAGAATTAATGTCATCCCATTAGTGTAATCATAAGATAGAAGAAGCCTTTCACCTCGAAGCTCTATAAATACCGAAGGCCACCTTCAGTGAAGGAGTTCGTTCAGTTCGATAATTTTCTCCATAGATAGAAGTAGACTTGTTCATAGTTTTCTTATACTCAGAAGGCGGAGCGAGAGAAGGGAAGAGACGCCGAAAGATCGCCTTGGTCATCTCGAGAGAGAACCCAGGAGGTGTGGAAAAATAGAGAGAGGGCCGATTCTTGCGAGAGCAAGATTATCTTTTGAGCAAAGTAGAGAAGAACAGTGTAAAAGCCTTGGGAAGCAAGAAATTGCTACCAGGCTCTTTATTCTTATTCCGCATTGTCATTCTGTCTTTCGATTATATATCTATAAAATGGAACTTGCTTATCTACATCTGTTCACTCTCTTTAAAGCACACATGAGTAGCTAAATCTATCGAATGGGTTGAGAAGAACTTAGCGAACATGACCAAGGATCTTCATTGCTTGCGATCATCTTGTCTTATGTTACGCCCAACCCCTTTAGAGCTACTCGAGAAAGAGTCTAAAGAAAGAACCTAAGACTTGAGAGAGCTAGGTTAGAATGTAGACTCGAGAGAGCAAGATTAGATCTGCATAAGCAAGAGATAAGGACTTAGAGATAAGCTTTGTTTGCCAACATGCATCACATGCACCCTAGAGATAGGTTATGGTAATATGCGGTCGCTTTGTATGTGTGTGTGTCATTCGTCATTGCATAGACAAGAATAGAGGCTTATGTGTAAGTCCTGTAGACATCATCGCATATATCGCATGTGTTCTAAAACTAGAAGCCGTAGCATTTGTATTGAGAGATGATTTACTATTGTATGTGTGTAGCATGATCGCATAACCAGAGATTTTATGTTTATTGGTTTGTGGTAAAGCAAATAAAACAAGTAACTGAGCAAAAATACAAGATGTGAAGTAAATATCATATATTAACAACACAAGCGTTCGTACATACTGTTTACAAACTATAGAACACGAGACTTTAGGGCATCAACCCCAACAAATGGTGCGTCTAATGCTATAGAAACGATTCAAGAATTCCCTTTCAAGCTGCTCCCAACTGTCGATCACCTTAGGCTCTAAGTTTGTGTACTAGTCAAAAGTGTTTCCTCTGAGGGTTCTGACGAACTACTTGACTAGCAGATCTCCCCTTGTTCCTGCATTCTCGTATGTTTCTACAAAATGGGCGATGTGTTGCTGGGTTGCCCTTTCCATCGAACTATTGGAACTTTGGGGGTTGATATCTCGTAGGCATTCTCAAGTTGTCGATCCTCTGGGTGTATGGCTTGGAATACATGAAGGAAGTCTGAGCCAGGCCTTCATACTGAGCCCTTATAGAGGTCATGATCATGTCTTGCAGCTATTGAACCGACAGAGAGGCCACCGAAGTTGATTGTTGCAGCTGGTTTTCTTGCGGTACGGTCTTCCCTTGTCAGTTGCTTTGACCGTAGGTGCTTGACTTGATTCAACAACCTTTCGAGACTGCATTTATTCTCTCAGGGCAGCGATCTCATGGTCTCGCTCCTCGACGAATTTCATCAAAAAGTTGATATTCCTTTCCATCTTTGCCATGACTGCTTCAGCCGTTGCATCTACCATCATGACAGAAATCACATTTGGTTGCGAATCTTTTTTCGGCTTGCTGGAGGCGGAAGTAGAGTTGTCAAATAAGGGGTTTTCCTTAATGGCAACCCCGCCTTGTGGGGATTCCATCATTTACCTTAAGATGTTGTGGGAGAGATGAGAGGTAGAGATATCCCACTGGACGTGCCAATTTGTTCACACGAGGTTTTCGGAGAAACGTATTTCGTGGAATTGAGCTTGAGTTGGTGTTGATGTCGATGTTCATTTGATGCGATGTGGTTTGATCTCTAGTACATGATCCTCTGATTCTCTCTCAGATGAGTGGATGTGCTTGACTTGAAGAAGAAAGACAAGAACATTATTGAAGTAGAAGTCTTGGAAGAGTCTTTGTGTCTTCAAAGGTCTTCTGTCTTTTAGAAGCGCAGCTTCATGATTCTTGGGAGTCTTCTGCTTGTTGATGAATTCTCTCTAGACTCTCTGAATGTAGAATTGCTGACCCCCGATAAATGAAGAGAGCTTCTTTATTTATAGAGTTCTCAGGTGGACTTCATGGGCTTGGGCTTGATTGACCCATGGGCCTAGCACTTGGGCCCAATTAGTTGGATTTGGGCTTGGTTGATCCATGAGTATAACTCTTAGGCCAAATTAGTTGGATTTGGTTTGATTTAACATCTGGGTCAAATTCAACATATTTTTGGGTTTAGAGACTTTAACCCAAATAATAATAATATTGAATTGGACCAAGTTAACTTTATCCAATTCAACGGTCATGATGAAACTATGTGGCATCATCGAAATTTGTCTTCAACTTCAATTTGGGACGCATGTCAACTCCTAATTGGTCTCAAATTTAATATTTTGGAATTTTATCACTAATTTAGTAAACGACATGGCAATTTGTGGTTGGTCCAAAATTTCTCCTTCAACAATTATTATTTTTTAAATTTAATAATATGTAAGAACATAATTGACTGCTAAATTAAATAAAAATATAATTTAAAATATAAATAGTAAAAGAGGGTAATTTTTGAATAAAGGGAAAAATGAATCGTCATTTCATTATTTTGGTTTATTAAAAAAAAAAGAAAAAAGAAGAAAAATTGGATGATCATCCTCGAAGGAAATATTTGAGGGTTAAAAATGTGGCAAGTTTATATATATATATATATAACAACAACAACAACAATAATAATAATATATCTAGTGAGTTTATTTTCCCTTTTATTAAGGTAAGGACATTTCCTTTCAGTATGATGACTTTTTTGTGCTATGCTTTCTTGGTGTTAAGATATATTATTATGTTTTAATGTGGTATAAATGTTAGATAAGATTTATATCTATATTTTTGCAACTAGTCTCTAAAAACTATGAGAGAAGTTTTTACTTGGGTTTTTCTTCTTTTTTTGGTAATATGTTTACTCTTGATCTACTATGTTTATATTTTGTAAGAAATATTTTGTGGAATGAGTAGGTTCAAGAAATAAGTTTTGAAGTTGGAATACTTTTTTAGTGTCAAAGTGATGTATCATATTTTTTGATACAATAAATATCTTTTGTATTCAATAGATACATGTTTAGCTTGTTTACCTCCCATAAAAAAAAAAAAAAAAAAAAAAAAAAAAAAAAAAAAAAAAAAAAAAAAAAAAAAAAAAAAAAAAAAAAAAAAAGGGGGAAAGAAAAAAAAAGAAAGAAAAAACAAAACAAAAAATAAAAAAACAAAAAAGAACTTTGATTTTTTCATATAACATTTGTCTCATTTGACTCTATTTTTTCCAATAGACCCATTTGTGATATTCCTACTTTGTGGAAGTAAGTTTTAACATCAATATTTATTGTTTGTTATATTATTTGTATTTTTTTTACTTGTATTTAAGTTTGATGTAGATCAAGATCTCTAACTGAGTCTTAAACTCTGTCTGTAGTTCCAAATTGTTTTAGCGTGTTCGAATTGAGTTTTAAAACTTCCGTCAAGATAAGAACATCTCCTTTGAACATGAAAAATGTTTTGTATCATGTATTACGAGTGTTATATTTTGACTATGTGACATGAAAGAGACTTTGTTAGGTTATTAATAGATGGAAAATGTAATGATATCAATATTTTGAATATTATATATATATATATAGTTGACATATAGTTGACATTGACGTATTAAGTTGAGTTCTAAATTGAATGTTGTATTTTTTTTTTTTTTTTTTTGCTAAGGATTGAACAAACACATTGAACTGAGGAAACCACCAAACAAGTTATTTATATGTGTTTTTTTTGTTGTAATAGTGCTAACACTTAGTTGTACTTAGTTTCTCTGTAAACAAATTAATCGAAGTTTTGTTGTAAATAGTTTCTTGTATTGACGTTACTAACTTCATTCTTATATATGAAATTTCACATTTATGTTTGTGTACATATTTTGTGTCAAAATCGAATGACATATTGGTGTTATAAACGGTATGAAACAAATAGTTATCCATCATTAAATTTTTTTTTTTTTTTTTTTACATTTCACGTCATGAGATGTAGTTATGACATTAAGTAAGCGTCGATGTACATAATTAAATGACATTTAGAAAGTGTCAATTAATGTATTATTGACATCGTAAACATGACATTATTAATATTTTTGTTACAAATTTTTAATGTCAAAGTAAATGTTCAATTGACAAAAAAAAAAAAAATCAAGTTTTTGGTTATTTATTGACAATGATAAACTGTCATAAAAGTTTTAACAATGATAAGTAACAAATGTCAATAAATACTTATCATTGACCGAATTGAAAAGTCATGAAACAACTAATAACGACCAACATTTTCCTTGATAGTAGATTCAAAGACTAAAAAGGAGTCAAGAATTGTGTTAATAACAATTTTCTAGAATCATAAAATCATGTTTTTAATTTTAGAATTGTTCATAGACGATGTTGTATACAAGTACACAATCATATAAATAAACCTCAATAAATAAGATATTAACCGTATTAAAAGGTTGATAGTTCGATAATTTATAAGTACAACAACCATTAATAGATTTGGATACTTTAAACGTACAATTATAGTGCATATAATCATGAGGTGGTTGACTTTGGTGCATTCAAATTTCACCTTTCGTAATCTTCCAATATATAACAATACCTATATTCCGTTATTGGTAATTATTGCCCAAGTCCTTCCCTACCCATGTGATTTCAAGAATATTCTTGACTTCTCATCACCAAACATCTCTTCTTTTTATGTTCCTCTTCTTTTTCCCATAATTTCGTTTTTAAACTTATTTAAAGAAAAAATCGTATTATTTACAAAAAAATTTATTTATATATATAGGACGGCAACTTCATGCTATATATATATATACACACACATTATAGTCCTTTCTAAACCTAGGTTCAAGCTCCACTCTTTACATTTATTTTCACTAAATTATATAAAGTATATGTCAATAAAATTTTTTTGGATCCGGCACTATATGTGTATATATATAAACTTAAATATATTTTTGAAACATATATCTTCATACATATTCAATTT
The DNA here is from genome assembly GCF_009727055.1 of Benincasa hispida. Classification (NCBI taxonomy): domain Eukaryota; kingdom Viridiplantae; phylum Streptophyta; class Magnoliopsida; order Cucurbitales; family Cucurbitaceae; genus Benincasa; species Benincasa hispida. The sequence goes on along the minus strand of NC_052357.1, from coordinate 77,921,725 downwards.
TATTTATGTTTCATGAAATAATTCGTTTTTGACAATATAGGAAGGGAGAAATCAAACCTCTAATTATGTAGTTATAATACAAGTACTATACAATCATTTTAGCCTATTCAACATGTTGTATATTATACAAGTACTATAGCACTTTATTCGAGGTTCAAGCATATTCAACACATTGTTTTTTTATACCTTATTAGAAAAGGCTAAAATAATTTTATAGTGATTATATTATAACTACAAAATTAGAGGTTTGATTCTCCCAGCACCTATATTGTAGAAAAAAAAATCCATCAAACACAAATAAAATTGAATATATATGAAGATATATGTTTTAAAAATATATTTAAGTCTATATTTATAACGACCCGAGTTCAGAAAGGGTACATAAATGTACCGATATCACATCTAAATTAGAGGAATCATAAGGACATGAAAGTACGGTTAAGAAAAACTTAAAAGAATTGAAAGTTATTATCTATACCAACAAGGTATCCCCTGTTTTCCGGTGGCTCAATCATAGAAACTCCAAAGTTAAGTTAAACGTATTTAGTTTGGAGCAATCCTATGTTAAGTGCCCTCTTTAAAATTTTTCCCATCAAGGACGGGGACGGAAAATATGACATCATTTCTTTTGTAAGTTAGTAATTTTTGTTTGATTATATGAATATGCATTTTTTTTTATTTCCATAATCACAGTGTTGAAATATTATAATTTATTTTTAGATGGTATTAAAAAATGTTTTTAAACTAAAAAATAGTTTTATCTTTGAAATCTCATGGGCACTTTATTTGGTAATAATTTAGGTTTCGTTTTTAGTAACTATTTTGTTTTTAATTTTTATTTTTTAAAATTAAATCTATAAATACTACTTCCACTTCCAAATTTATTTTCCATAATTTAAAAAATCAAGTTAAATTTTGAGAACTAAAAAAAATTTCAAAAAGTTGCTTTTGTTTTTTGAATTTGGTTAAAAAAACCATTATACTTAAGAAAGTAAAAATTAAATTATCTCATTAAACAAAATTTTGTACAACACAACCTTAAAATTTTAAGATCTCATCAAACATAAAATTCGATTTTATATCTTATAGATCAGTTATCTATTACTTTTCTTTTTATTTTTTTTAAAAAAACAAAAAATTGAATATATCATTGAACTACTACATACAAAAATGGAAAGTTCATGAGTTTGTTAATCAATGTTTCATTTTTTTTTGGTATATATTTGTTAGCATATTAATATATTGGATTCTAATTTAAATAATTATTTAAAATGTATTCGATACTATGTTTATAAAACTAGTTATAATTACCTATTAAATATTAATTGACAATAAAATGTTATTAATTTATCTATGAACGTGTTTTATGCTATTTTATGCAATTATTAAATTGTAATATTATATAGTTTATAATACATTACACAATACATATTTTAACTTTACAAAAACAATCAAGTTTAAATTTAAAATTCAAAACTATTATGAATATATTGAAAACATAAAAGTATCGTTTTCAAAATTTTAACAATTTGGATTGTAAATACATATTTACTGAACTTTATTAGAAAATTTTAAAAATTCAGAGATTAAAAATAGATAAACATGTAAATTTTAACACATAATTTATAAAAAATATTTTAAATGATAAAATTATTGAAAATATTTACCAATAATAACAAAATATCATTGTATAGACCGCGACAGACTACTATATGTATCTATCATGATACAGATAGATATAGATAACAATCTATCGCGATTTATCATAGGTAGACAGTAAAATTTAACTATATTTATAAACATTTTGATTAATTGTTTTATATTTGAAAATAGTCACGTAATTTAATAATTTATAAAATACAACACATATTTTAATGTGCATGAAGATTGAGGAACGCACGTGTCAAAAGCCGAACAAAGTACAGATCTCATCTAACTTATATCATTTTGTTTTTAATATTTCACGCAAAGAACAAAAAGGAAAAGGTATTGTTTTTTTAAAAAAGAACATAATCATCATTAAAAACTAACATTGAATTATTATATGAAGAAAAAAGAGAAAAAAATAATATTAATTTAACGCAAATCTTTCTGCAAAGAAAAAAGAAAAGAAAAAGATTTAGAGAGCGTCACAAAGAGGAGATAGATAAAGACAAAGCTCAGATCCTCCATTAACAACCGCCATATCCAATTCTTCATTGTTTACAGTATTTTTCTTTTCTTCGTTAACCAAATTTCTTGGAATATTCCACCACTTTCTCTCTCTAAACCCCAAACTTCAATTTCATTTTTGTTCCTTTTTTTCCCCTAAATTTCTTCTGGTTCTTTCGAACAATGGAGCTTGAATTGATTGAAAGCTAAGTCAATCTTTTCTTCTTTTTCACCATGAAACATCAAGTGTTGTAAACGTGACGGCAACAACGGCTTCACCGAAAGGAAAGTGTTCCCTTCAAGCCCAATCAAAAATCCATTTCCATTTTTGGTTCCGGAATTTACACTCTCTGCCATAAACAATCATGGCCTTCTGTAATTGATCGTCCTCTTCAGGAATTTGGTGATCCGTGTGGGTGAAATTACCTGCAATGTGTTTTCGTAATGCGGCTTCAAATTGGGGATTTGATTTTTAAGAACTTCGTTTTGTTCTTATTTGGATCTCAACCCCAATTTCACAATGGCTTTATTTCGCAAATTCTTTTATCGGAAGCCACCGGAGGGGCTTTTAGAGATATCCGAAAGGGTTTATGGTATGTCCTACTTAGGTTAACTGTTGATTGAAGTTTTTGGGACTGTGGATTTTACAATAATTGCTTACATAAATCATTCTTTATCCTTGTTTTTCACAACATATTCTGCATAGCTAAGGGGTTATTAGTTCTGGAAATCCTTCTTGTTTTGGACTAAACTGAATGCCAAGCTACATTATGGTATTTTATAGGAAAATTTGTTACTAAAAGTCACTATAGCTGTTGTTTTTGTGGGCCTTTATAATCATTGAGCCGTCCCTGTTTGAGAGTAGTTCTCACTAGTTATAAGATGCAACCCCTCTGCTGTAATTTCTCAGAGCTTGCTTCTGTGGATTCTATTGTTCCCTTTCGAAGCTAGACCACAAGTTATCCTCCTTCTTCCTTTTAAGTTACAGTCATTCTCATGCATTAACTCTTTTATTGTATCTGCATTCTTTTTCTTGCCTTGGATTGTGTATGTTCAAGTTTTCCCCCCCTTAAAGATACTGCGAAGTCAGGGCTTAACTCCCCAAAACACTCTGTGCATTAAATTGTGAGTATTGAATGAATATTTCAGTTTTAAATATTTTCCTCCCAAACTTGTGAATGCACGTGTAGTCTTGCTTGATTATAGATGATTGGGAAGTAGGATAAACCAATGAATGTACGTGCAGTTTTCGACTGCTGCTTTACAACGGAGGTTTTGGAAGAAGACGAATACAAGGTCTATATTGGAGGTATTGTTGGACAACTTCGTGAGAGTCTGACCGACGCATCATTCATGGTGTTCAATTTCCGAGAAGGGGAGCATCATAGCCTCATTACTAATATATTATCTGTATATGATATGACTGTCATGGACTATCCTAGACAATATGAAGGCTGCCCTCTACTCACTATGGAGATGATCCACCACTTCTTAAGATCTAGTGAAAGCTGGCTCTCACTTGGGCAACAGAATGTACTTTTGATGCACTGTGAAAGAGGGGGGTGGCCAGTCTTGGCTTTCATGTTGGCCGCTCTCCTGATTTACAGGAAGCAGTATGCTGGGGAGCAGAAAACTTTGGATATGATTTACAAGCAAGCACCACGGGAACTTTTGCAGTTGATGTCACCTCTTAATCCATTGCCTTCGCAGTTGAGGTATCTTCAATATGTATCAAGAAGAAACGTGGCCTCGGAATGGCCTCCACTTGACAGAGCCCTTACTCTTGACTGCATAATTATTAGATTTATCCCTAATATGGATGGGGAGGGTGGTTGCCGCCCAATATTTAGGATATATGGACAGGATCCATTTATGGCTGCTGATCGAACTTCTAAAGTATTGTTCTCAACCCCCAAAAAGAGTAAACTTGTTCGTCAGTATAAGCAGGTGACCAATTTTTTCCTTTTAAATAGAGGATTATTGTCCACTTTTTTGTTGTCTATATTTATTGAATTTTTTTTGTCGGTTGGGAATTGATTTCTCTGTTCATTGAGTCTTTTCAATGCCAAGACTTATTAATTTCTGCTGGTCGGTATTTCTTTAAAGTTTTCTTCTCTTTAGTCATATGTTACTTGTTCATCCATATGGACCTGGGGTAGATGGGGAAATTTTGAACAACGAGATTCTGTTTTTTTTGCCCTGCTCTCTCCTCTCTATCTTAAAAAACGTTTTATAGTTTTAATGTGGCTGGGGTCATATGACTTGTCTTTCATTGAAGTAAATGCAAATTATGAAACTTAAATGGTAGGAGTAGACAAATAGGGTTTTACTTCCTAAGGAAACTTTCCTGGTTTTGTCCGTGGAGGAAGCCTACAAGATTTTTTTGATGCGTATTGTTGCCTGCTTGTAGGAGCTGGCTGTTTTTTTAATTCTTTCATACTTTGTTACAGGTAGATTGTGAACTAGTTAAAATTGATATCCATTGCCATATCCAAGGTGATGTTGTTCTTGAATGTATAAGTTTGGACAATGATCTGGAAAGGGAGGAGATGATGTTCCGAGTTATGTTTAACACAGCATTTATAAGGTCAAATATTTTGATGCTTAACCGTGATGACATTGATATTTTATGGCATGCAAAAGACCAATTTCCAAAGGATTTCAGAGCAGAGGTATGTTCAATTACGATTTTCTTTTCATCCCCTATGTTTCTCTGTTTTCCTTCTTTCTTCTATTATTATTTCTTTCTTGTGTCTGTCTTCTCAAGAATAACTAAGTTGTGTGTTTGGATGAAGGTTCTTTTCTCAGAGATGGATGCTTCCGCATCACTTATTTCAATTGAATTGCCAAATATTGAGGAGAAAGATGGTCTTCCAATTGAAGCATTTGCTAGAGTTCAAGAGATCTTTAGCAATGTGGACTGGCTAAGTCCAAAGGCAGATGCAGCTCTTAATGTGCTTCAGAAAATAACAGCTTCAAATTTACTTCAAGAGAAACTGGTTAGTTCCGGCTCTTTAGACAGAAGCCAATTGCTTGACTTATCTCTTGAAAAACTAATCTTGGAATCAGAGACATCTGAAGGCAATGTTAGAAGTCCTCGGTTGAAGATACAGACAAAACAGTCTCAACCTTCTTCCGAGCTATCTCATGCTGTGAGTTCAGTGATATCAAAGATCGAACCATCAGAATTGCAGGTTTCTCTCCAACTACCACCTCAGTCTAAAATCATTACCCAACGAATATCTCAACCTTCATTGTCTACGCCAGCCTCCTTCCGTAGTTCTGTGCAAGGTTCACCTCGCCCTATATTAAGATATCACAGTGCACCCTCAGCTCTTGGCATTACAGCTTTATTACATGATCATTCCAATTTTAGTGGTAAAGAAGTTATACATCCAGCGACAATATCTTCACCATCATCTGCTCTAGATTCACCTAAAGATATTCAACCTTGTAAGCTTCCTATTTCTCCCCTCCCACTAGTATTAGAGCCAAGATCTACGTTAGAAAATTCTTCGACCACCGCGTCAACTTCAACCATTCCTGATCCATTGTCACTTCACCAACTTTCTTTGAAACCTATTAAATCTTTAGTTTCTAAACCAAGTCAAACCACAGCACAGGTGAGAAGTCAATTATCACCATCTTCATCACAACCAACTTCTATCTCTTATCTTGTGGAGTCCCCACCCTCTCTCAATGATAACGAAGCTTCAAGATCCCCTTCTTCTCCTTTATTAAGACCGTCTCCATCTTCTTGTACTAAGGAATCATTCTCCATTTCCACTCCTCCTCCTCCTCCTCCTCCCCCCCTCCCCCATCTTGATTCACTTGCTTTAGCAACATCACCATCTTCTAGTAGGACGAATGATTCAATTTTCCCATCCTCACCACAACCTCCTTCTACGACACAACTTTTATCCTCTACAAAGACATCAATTCCAACTATACCTGAATTTTCTTCGTCTAATGATTGTCTAGTTTATTCTCACTCACCTAAAAAGAACTTGACGAGTGCCCCTCCATGTTGTAGTCCTAACTTGGGCGCTAGTGTTGTCTCGCCAACATCAGTGCCCCCACCCCCTCCCCGCCCCACCCCCGCCCCCTTCATGGAGGACTCTATAAACACATTCATGCATGAGCCCCAGCTCCGCTCCAGCTCCACCCCCGCCTCCTTCATGGGAGGACTCTATAAACACATTCATGCACGAGCCCCCAGCTCCACCCCCACCCCACCCTTGCCTCCATCTTCTTTCAGTTTAACATCTACTTGTGATTCTAGTATCACACCTTTAGGGGCACCACCGTCGCCACCACCTCCTTCCAGTCTTGCACCACAAGATGTTGCCACAGTAGTTAGGAACTTGATGAATGTATCTGGCCCTCCACCTCCCCCACCTCCTCCGTTACATCCTTCTCTAGGTCCTAATACTGTATCTTTAGTGCCGCCGCCGCCGCCACCCCCTCCTAGTCTTGCACCAAATGTTTCTGCAACAACTGTTAACTTGCCACATATCTCTGGCCCCCCCCCTCCTCCTCCACCACCTTTTGCAAATTCTGGACCCACCTTATGTCCAGGTGATGTAACGTCAGCTCCGCCTGTTCCACCTCCTCCAGGTTTCTCAATGAAGGGTTCTCCAACACATGCTCCACCTGCACCCCCTCCTCCTGGTCTCAGCGGTAATACACTCTCAAATGTCAATGGTACTTCCTCACAGTCTCACGTTGGCATTAATAACAGCAACATACCTTCTATTCCTGGACCACCTTCCAGTGCTCTATTCAATGCAAAGGGACGAGGCCTTGGACGTTTGAACTCCAAAAACCAGTCTCAAACTAAAAGGTCCAATTTGAAGCCTTATCACTGGTTAAAATTAACGAGGGCCATGCAAGGAAGCTTATGGGCAGAGACACAAAAGGCTGATGAAGCTTCCAAGTACGTGTCATATATTTTAGTTCTCTTATATATTATAAGTTCCCTTCTGTTAAATTTAGTTAATTTATATGTGATAGAGCTCCGGAGTTTGACATGTCCGAACTTGAAAGTCTTTTCTCTGCAGCTGCACCAAATTCAGACTCTGGAGGTTCAGGTGGAAATTCAAATCGCCGAGCCTCAGGGCCAAAATCAGATAAAGTTCATTTGGTAATCAAAGAAGTAAATTTATTATCACATTTATTTCTTGTGAATGAAGATTTTAGTCAGTTTTGACAGAATTTTAGCTAAGGAGCCCAATCTCATTGATTGGGTTCTGTTAGTGAAAGAAAATAGTTTCTCTTAGTTTGTGGACCATCCTATGTTTAGGTATCAACTAGTGAATAGCATAAATTCTTTTCTAAGTTTATACGAAATATAATTACATCTACCTATCATTGAGTATCTCATTCGTATGGGACAATTTTAAATTGGTTAGTTTATTTGTTGCAATATTGAACAGTTGAACTTATAATTTTTAAACTTGGAACTACTTTTTAGATCCAGAGTTTTGTATTAAGTAGTTTCGTATTGAAAGATGACTATCTTTAATATTTTTTCAAATATGAAACTTGTGGCTAACACACCGCGTTAATTTTCATCGAAGGCAATTTGTTTCATGTTTCTACTTGTTCTGGCAGATTGAACTTCGACGGGCCTATAATTGCGAAATTATGCTTTCTAAAGTTAAGATTCCTTTGCCTGATATGATGGTGAGTGATCAATTTGCATCTTTCTTGAAGCCAAACCGATAGTTTTGAGCAATATATGAACAGGATACTGAAAATCTTTATCAGGTCGTGGAAATTGTTACACATTACATAGTTTCTGATGATTTTTTTTGGTATTACCATTCTCAGTGTTCAGTACTAGCATTGGATGACTCGGCATTAGATGTGGATCAGGTTGAGAACCTAATCAAGTTTTGTCCAACAAAGGAAGAAATGGAATTACTAAAGGTGCTTCTTTCCTTCTTCGCAAGTGCTTACGATCAGTGGCCTGAATCATATTTTATTTCCTTTAGTTTGCATCAATTCTTTGTGGTCTGCTTTAACCTCTACCTTAATTTTGTTGGAAACCTTTTTCTGACATTGAAATTTTTGCTTCTACATTCAGGGGTACAGTGGGGATAAGGACAACTTGGGAAAATGCGAACAAGTGTGTTAATACCTTACTCTCTCATTCTCATCTCCTTCCAGCTTTTGTTTTTGTTCCTTATTTTTTCTAAAAAATTTATAGTTACGTTTCCGTTTCACAAAAAAAAAAAGGTTTCATGCAGTTCACCCCACACCCCTTATTCCCATGTTGTCGTTTGAACAATGGTGGAAAATCCTATTTTAGCATCCGAGTTCCTTCTTTTATATTATATGTTTTGGTTTTCTTGTTATTAGTTGAGAATCTGTTTGCTGCAAAAAAAAAAAAAATTAACCTGCTTCTGTCTTCTTTCCCAACAGTTCTTTTTAGAATTGATGAAAGTCCCACGAGTTGAGTCCAAGCTAAGGGTATTTTCTTTCAAGATACAATTCCGATTGCAGGTGAGGGGACAACATATTTAATTATTTCATTCCTTTTTCCTCTTTCCTTTTTTATATTACTGTCACCAATTTCACTATTTTCACTTTCTAGGCCTCTGACCTTAGAAGTAGTCTGAATATTATCAATTCGGCATCTGAAGAGGCAAGTGATATTCTTTTAAATTTCCTTAATTTAGGTGCATCGTTTGGACATTTTCACATTTTAAACCCTTTTCTCTATGTGCTAGTCAGATCAGAAGTTCGGTAAAGTTGAAAAGGGTAATGCAAACTATCCTTTCATTGGGTAATGCTTTGAACCATGGAACGGCTAGAGGTGGGAGTCTTTTCCCTTTCAAATATGCATCGCAGTTTTTGCCATCTACAATATGTATGGACAGTGGAGAAGCATTATTTTGAAAAAATTTGCCTTCACAGTTTGGGTAAATCTCTGAAATAATATAAATGCCTCACTTTCAAAAGTGAAGGTTAAAATCAATTACAATAAGTATTTGTTACAGAATCACATTGACCGTTTATTTAGCTCTTTTAAATGTCACACATCTTTAAGAATTTAGCATAAAAGTTAAGAACGTATAATTTGTGATGAAAAAATGAAAAAAATGTTTATTTGTTATTATTAACATTATTTGAAATTCAAATAAATATATGTTTATGTTTGTACATTATTTTCATAATTATCTTGTTTAATTTCAACTTCTTTTGAATCTTAAGTCATTTTAACTTGTACTAATCATTATATATACATATAACAATATTTGTTGAGAAAAAATGAAAGAGTACACAGGCATACCAAAAAAAAAAAAAAAAAGCTTACAAAAGAAGGAAGCCTTCCTAAAGAAAGGGCTCCAACTATACAAAATAGAACCTATAGAATAGTTACAAAAGTTCTTTGAAATCGAAGCCCAAAGGGAAACATAATATCGAACAAGGGACCAAATATTACCAGGATCTTCAGCCTTCTAAACACTCTATTGTTCCGCTCCTCTAAAGAACCTACAAAGTAGCGCACACCCTAACAAGCCCAAAATAAGTTTACAAGTATGCCATGCATAATAGGCTAAATACGTTAAATTGAAAAGCTACGAAGAAGAATTATATTTTTAAAGTAGTGCAAGTGTTTACTGGTTCCGACTCTTTTCTCCTTTGTAATTGTGTACGCTGACAATATTTCCTTAGTTTCTGCTTTATTATTAGAACTTTTGAATGATATCACCAACACTTCAAGTGTGCTATGAGTTCTTGCTATTGTTCATGTAGGTTCTGCTATTGGATTTCGGCTTGATAGTCTCCTCAAACTCACTGACACACGAGCCAGAAACAATAAGATGACTCTCATGCATTATCTATGTAAGGTAGACTTCTCCTGTTCTGTTCAATACATTATTGCTTGTCAAATAATTTTATAGGCTTGTATTCAATCTATTGCAGTCTTTTTTATATTGTATTTCAGTAAAAACCTTGCTCTCTTCTAGTGAAGTAAACTCTTGTCCCACCTGCATTTAGTACCAATTGTTCGCTATAGATTTCATGTCAATGCTATTTTTGTAGTGCACATACATCGTTTACTTCTCGATAGTTCTGCAGAATGAGGAAGTTTCACGATAAAACGTGCGTAAATAGTAAAATTGACAATGAAAGAACCCTTCCCTAGCGTGGACCATAGTTTTCTGATGAAGAACAGAACACCTCAACTTCTGATATAGCAACAATGACTAATCATGATCTGCCTACATAAAGGTAGCACTGAACATGCACACATGCACACACAAAAAGAAAATGTAAATGGTTGGCTGAGTGGACTTACTGAATTGAAGAAATACCTCTAGTTTCGTGTGACCTGTCAGTTTATAAAAATATGGCATCCCACTAAGAATAGTTTCATTTTTTGAGAGGAAGAAAATTTAATATCCTAGATTGTTGATTTTTCGACTTGTATATTCAGAAATTGATGAGCCAACAATTAGCAATTGTAGAATGCCGATACCCTTTTCTCTTTGTTGCATGCCTCAGATGAAAATGGGAGGGGAAAAAAACGGAGGGAAGAATAAAAATGAAGTTTTCATGCTGTTAAAGCCAATTTTAAGTCTATGTTGATGAAGATCGAACTTCTGTGGCATATTTTATACACGTATATGTTAATTTGTGAGATATCTACCTGATTGAGCGCAGGTGCTTGCTGAAAAGCTGCCAGAACTTCTAGATTTTCCGAAGGACCTTGTGAGTTTGGAAGCTTCTACAAAGGTAAAATTTCTTCAATTGATTCGTTCCTGTGCGGTTGTGGCCAATTTCCAGTATTGTTTTGCAAGTAAAGTTTATGGTTTGGTTATCATGCAGATACAACTGAAATACTTGGCAGAGGAAATGCAAGCCATAAGCAAAGGGCTTGAGAAGGTTGTTCAGGAATTGGCTAATTCAGAGAATGATGGGCGCGTTTCCGGAACTTTTTGCCGGGTACTGTAACATTTAATAAAGGGTAGTTTTATTTTTGTAAAGTTCTAACGTAGTTTGCTTAAGACATGGTAGTTTGGCCAATCTTACAATTAATCTTTAGAATATTAGTTTGTGAATGATGCTAAGTTCCAACATTATTAGCTGTTTGGATCTTCATTTTTGGCTTTCACTCGTGTTGATTTCCTTGTCTAAGAATGGCTTCAAATTCTGAGTTTAAGTTGCTTTTCTCGTAAAGGCGTGTTTTTCCCCAATTTATACCATTTGCTAATCTCGTTGTTTACTTGGATATATTCAGACTTTAAAAGGCTTCCTTTCTCATGCCGAAGCTGAAGTGAGATCTCTTGCTTCTCTTTATTCCAATGTGGTATGTTTGATTCTCTTTCCTTCAATTTTAATATACATCGGTGAAAGCAGCATTATAAATTCTCTACGGGAATTTTCAGGGTAGAAATGCCGATGCACTAGCTCTTTATTTCGGCGAAGATCCAGCGCGTTGCCCTTTTGAGCAAGGTATTTGCTACTAATCCTTTGACTTTGTACTATTTACTCACAACAAAGAAATCGAACTTACTAATGCTTGCCACTATTCTCGAACAACTTCGAATTGAAATGAATATTATTGTTATAATGCACATAATCTGGTACTCAAATCCACGGCATTTGTTTGGAATCAGTTGTTTCTACACTCTTCAATTTTGTGAGGATGTTCGTGCGAGCCCATGAAGAAAACTGTAAGCAGCTTGAATATGAAAAGAAGAAAGCACAGAAGGAAGCCGCAGAAAAGGAGAAGTTGAAGGTCAATACTCCAAAAAAGGAGTCAGGATTCTTGATGCAGACTCCAACCTAGCATAGCGATGTCAAATGATATGGAGTGTTCTAACAATCGCTATTTTTGCAACATACTAAAAAGAGGTTATCCTCCATAGCTGGGAATACGTCGTGACCAAAATAACCCTTAACCAACCGTGTGGTGATCGAATAACGCCAGCGTCAATGTCGGTCATCTTGGATAGAAGAACGTTTCAGAGGCACAGGATGTAGAATATAAGTAGCCAGTGTTGGATGAAACTAAAAAGCAGCAAGGCTTCTACCAAACTTGTAATATTTCTTAACAACAGAAGAAATAATTATAGTCTTAGTAGGAGGCTGAAACTCATCAGCCATTGTTGCTGTCATTGTTTATGTAACTGAGTTACTGATAGGGTGGTAGTTTTTTTTGGTGAAGTTTCAAGGAAGTATGTTTCAGGCAGAAGCACTCAAATGGGACTTTCTTGGTTAGATCAGAATTTTGCTGTAAAATATATCATATGTAATTGTAGTTTGTTCATGTTCTATATAATTATATTCTTTACCCATCAATGCATTCTTTTTTCCTTAAAAAGAATAAAATTGTTATGGAGTGGGGAGGCCTTTGGAGTGTGGTAGGGGTCATGTATATAATTATTGTAATATGTTATTATGAATTAAAGATTGGTGATCTAATCACTAAGAGCAACTATATATATATATATATATATATGTATGTATATATATATATGTATATATGGGTTGAATTATATATTGTCTTTGTATCTATTTTATTTTTTAATATTTTGCTGTGAGGCCCCTATCTATTTTATTTTGAACTTAAATTATCTTCCAACTTTGAACTTTGTCTATTTGATTCTTAAATTTTAAAAAATGTCTAATAGGTTTCTAAATTTTTAATTTTGTGTTGAATAGTTTCTTGAACTTTCAACTTTTTGCTCTATTTGATATAAATTTAAATTTTATGTTTTATAGAATCTTAATTTTTCATATTGTGACTAATATATCCATGAATTCTAAAAATTCGAACGTTTAAGTCTCGTTTGGTAATCATTTTGTCTTTGGTTGTTGTTTTCGAAAATTAAGTTCATGGACACTACTTTCACTTCCAAATTTCTTCCTTTGTTATCTACTTTTCACAAATGGTATAAAAAATCAAGTCAAATTTTGAGAACTAAAAAAATAACTTTCAAAAAGTTGTTTTTGTTTTTAGAATTTGACCAATAATTAAATCATTGTACTTAAGAAACAAATCATCATAAGAAATGTGGATGAAATGTGCTTAATTAAAAAAAAAATCAAATGATTATCAAACTATGTCGTAGAAATTAAATTTATAATTATGAAAGATCATAAACTAGACATAAACCTGAAGGTTGAATTAAATTTGTCACATAACTTTCATTTTTCATTAATTTTTCCCTTTTCATTTTGAAGCCCTAGATTTTATTTATTTTATTTTATCTTGTCAGACATGAAATTTGGGATAGTGTGGTCGAGAGTGATTCACAAATATCTAGTCAATCTTTTTAGTTGTTTCAAGAAAGGGAATCTGTGAACTAGCATTAACACATTAGATTAGATCTAACTTAAAAAAAAAAAAAAACTATAATTTGAAGTTTAAAAATGCAACTATTTAGAAGAAAAAAAAGAAATTACACATTACTTATATATAGTTGACTAGGAATATAATTCTATATCTTCTTCGTATGATAAAAGACAATATGAATGTATATGATAGGGAGATTTTAGATAGAAATTAAAAAAATGGTGGGCTGAGATGTTAGTAGAGCATGGGAAAAGAACAAATAGAGAAGAAATAAGGGAGGAAAATTGAAGTCAATGGGCATTGAAATTCAAAGTTGAAACAATTATTAATCCAAACTTCAATCAACATCATCAATTTACAAACTCCACGACAAGTTAGTGTATCTTCATCACCTCTCTTTCTTTTCAGTCAACTTTTGCGGACGCTTTTGTTCCCATTTCCTCCACTTTCCATACTTTGTCTTCCTTCGTTTCATTGTCCTTTTCCATTTCATTATTCCACAAAACCCTAATGCATCTCTCATTCTCGACTACGTTGAGAAATTTGAACTTCTTATCTCTTTAGTTGAATTATAGAGTTAAGATATTTATTCTCTCTCTTGACACTACATGAATGAAGCCTTTTTCCAATATCAAAAGATGTTGCATGACTTGAAAGTTGTTGGTATACATCCGTTGGGATAGGAGCTGTTGACCCGATCGGCCATGTGTCGATGTAGGGGGTTTTGCTGATGCCAAGCACCACACGGTCGTTTTCGACCTATGTCGACCCCACAAATCGTATCCTCATTGATGTATTAAAAAAGTTTCAAGTCGGTCTCTATAATTTGTTTAACCATCCAACACATGTAGTGGTAAAGATATCTGAAATTTTGACATCATGGATTGTTTATAGAGTGTTTAATTCTTACCCACTTTCTTTTGTCCTTTTTCTTTTGTGATTTAACTAATTGAACTATATTTAAGTTCACATTTCTTAATCTTAAAGTGTCCCAATTTTCTTCCCTTTCTTACCTGATTATAAATATTAATAAATTCAACCAATACATTCCATCAAAGAGAGAACACCCGTTTATTGTCGTGGAATGTGTGACGTATTCAATACATATATGGACAATTGTGAGGTTGTTGGATCAAATCATAAGGGTTAAATTGAAATTTTCAAAATTAATTTATGGGACCAATTGACAATTTTAAAATATTAGAGATTAAAAAGGTGAATAAAAAACCTAATCAAGTTGGCTAAGCTTAAATCTTAGGGGCTGTTTGGGGCGTTGAGATGATATAGGATGTGGAGAGTTATGATGTCTGGAGAGTTTTGATGTATGTGTTTGGTTGTGCAAAATTGATATGTCTGAGTTGATATGTTTGTATTTAGGTATGCATAGTTGTTTTGGGTTTTCTATCTCAAAATGTAGGTTCGTTAAATCTTAAATACAACATAATTGAGTGTTCAAGCCTCATTTCTTTGCTAAGTACTAACTTTTAGTTAATCCTATTTTAGTTCATGAACTTTGAATCTTGTTCTATTTTGGTCCCTAAATTTTAAAAAATATTCGTTTTAGTCTCTAAACTTTTAAAAAAGGTTTATTTTAATTCATACTATTAAAATTATGTTGACTATTCTATAGAAATGTAAGAGGGCTTGTGATTTATTGAGCAAGATGAATGTCAAGTAAAATATCAACAACCAACTTGTCATAAAATGCCAACAACCAACTTATTAAAATACTGAATGTCCAAAATTTTGAACTAAAAATATATTTTAAATTCTCCTATTTGCCACCTTATTCAAAATTGAAACTCTGGTTTTTTTTAGTGTAGGTAACTTATTTGGTAGCCTTGTTATCAAAAAATGCATGTCACTTTACCATTTTGTCAAAGAGTTAGCAAATTTTTAATATACCAGAGAACCAAAATTTGCATTTTTTAAAAGTTCAGGAACCAAAACAAATATTTTTAAAAGCTTAGGAGAAAAAATAAAACAATATTCAAAGTCCAGGGACTAAAGCAGACGTTCTTAAAAGTACAGGGACTAAAATAGAACATTATTCAAAGTTTAGGAACCAAAATAAAATGTAAACCTAATTTTTACCAAATATGGATTTTTCATTTCATTTTATTTTATTTTTATAAAACAAAACATGGACTTTAGTAGCAAAGAAAACTAGGTTTTTAGATATTTTATAGGGATGGAAGATATGTTCAGATGGTTCAAGTTTTATGAAAGTAACAATTTATTTTTGAATTTTAGTTGCTAAAGATTTTGTTTATGTATTTTCAATTTTGAAACAATTTAGCACCTAAACTTTAATAAATAACAATAACTTAATCAATATATTTACACTTATTTAATCTTTATCATAAAAAATATTATCAAAATTTAAATAAAAAAATATATTGAAAACTGATTGGGAATTAAATTTTGTTTGTGAATTATAAAGACCAAGTCTTTAAGCAATAAAAATGTGGACACTTAATTTTTCATGGGAATTTTCAAGATAAAATCTAAATTGTTATAAATTTTAAACTATAAAGAGTAAATTGTTATAAGTTTGAAAATGCAAGGATCAAATTAATACAATAATACCAATTAAAATTCAAGGTGTTCTTTTAACCTATTTTATTTATAGCTCGAATAGTTTGTATCGATAGTGACAAATTTTTTAGAATTTTATTATATGTATGAGACTTTGAGATAGAAAAAAAAATATAGTTAGATGATTAATTCTTTTTCATATTTCGAAATTATCGAGTCATTTTCTTTGAATATTTTTGGAACAAACTAATTAGAAATTGGAGAAATCTTAGGAATTTTTATTTGAAAGCTTTGAATCAAATAGAGGTCCTTAACTTTGAGAATCTAGATGGACAAATTTTTCTACATAAACATACACCACATAAACTTTAGGTTTTTAAAGTTAATCATTTCTCTCCTTATCAATAATAATATACAAATTTTTTAATTTTGAAATTTCAAACATTAATTTCTTACATGTGTGATTTTGACCCTATTCTCTTCTTGTTGGTTTCTTAGGATGAGGTTTTTAGAATGATCATAAAGTAGAATTAGATAATCAAAAGTGATTTCGAAAATTGTAATTAGGAGTACGATACTCATTTGATCTTTTGTTTTCAAATTTTGAAAATTAAGTATATCAACACTACGTACTTCAATCTATAATTTTCTTTGTTTGTTTGTTATCTACTTTTTGGTAATGTTTTCTGTAACCAACCCAATTTTTAAAAATTAAAAAAAAAACATAGTTGAAAAACTTGATTTGGGGAGAAACAACATAAATTTAGTGAAATTATTATCATTGGAGACCTAGAAAAACACTTAAATAGTATTTGTTACAAAAATGCTAATAGAAAAAAGTGGTTTTTTTTTAGTTAAAAGTTGTACCCTAAAGTCACACTCTATCCCATAGGAGTGGCTCACATTTATTGAAAAGGATTCTCATTTTAGCATCTACACTATTTTCTACTTCCTCCTTATGAATATTTGAAAAACATGCTAAAAAAAATAAAGATAACCTAATTCTATATAAAGTAAGTAGGAATTTCCGCTGCTCCATGATATTGAATTAAGAAAAAAAAAAAAGGTTAATATGTTATATCAAAATTTACTCACTTTTGCAATTAATTAACCTCTTGTTTTTTTAATTAATCCACAAAACACATATAATAAAATAGAATTTAATAATGAATAAATAAATAAATAAATAAATAAATAAATTCAAGTGGTTGTTAATTTATTATTTATAAAACAAAATTGAAATTGAGGAAAATTGATCTTTATTAATTAACTGAAACTGTCCTTAAAATCTTTGGTAATTGAGTAGTAGAGCACTTAATTAACACATGATTTGTAACCCAGCCAATTAAAGTTGTCTAATTCCAAACAAACAAATATTCACAAAAGGCTAAGATGGTACCTTAAAAGAAATTAAAGAAAATGTGGAACACAAGGCCTTTAGGATTTTAGGGTTTATTCTCTGTTTGTTTGGTTCCCCAAAACCTTGCCTGAAATGGCACCAGCAACAATGCCAGCAAATTCAGGATCCTTCTTCAAAGAAGAGGCCATTTGTTGTACCAAAAACTCTTGCCAGACCGCTGCCTCCGCCGACTCCGCCGACACGTAATCTTTAGGACTCTTAAACAGTCCGTCTTCGTGAATCAAATCGAGGGTCACGGTGGCGCACGACGGCTTGATCGTCGCTAAGACCGGGACTGCGCTACTTTTCCCGCCATTGATAGACCTTAAAGAAAGCTCAGTTTGAAAATGGCTGGCATGGCTGTGTTCTCCTTCGTATGTGGCCACCAAAATTGTTGGATCTTCCAAACTTCTTTGCACCTAAAACAAACAAACAAGTAATTTATTTATTTATTTTCCTTATATAAAAACTTATCTTTTTAATTTTTTGTGAATCATCGACAAATTATCAGCTTTTAGAATGGTAATAGCATAAAGATTTTAACCCATCGGGATTAATTAGGCCTCGTTTCTTAACCATTTGATTTTTTAATTAAATCTATAAACACTCATTCAAACTCTAAATTTTGTTATCTACTTTTACCAATATTTTCAAACATCAAACCAAATTTTAAAAACTAAGATTAATTTGGTAACTATTTAGTTTTGGTTTTTATTTTTGAAAATTATGCCTACAAATACCTCTTCCACCTTTAGGTTTCTTGTTTTGTTATATACTCTCTACCCATGTTTTAAAAATTAAGCCAAATTTTAAAAACTTATTTTATTTTTAGATTTTGGCTAAGAATTCAACTCTTGTATTTAGAAAGATGCAAACTATGGTAAGAAAAGGAGAGAATATAGACTTAATTTTCTAAACATAAAACCAAAAAAACGAAATGAAACATAAAAAATATAGTTTTTAAAAACTTATTTTTATTTTTAGAATTTGGCTAAGAATTTAAAACTCTTACTTAAGAAAGATACAAATCATGGTAAGAATTTGAGAGAATTTAGGCTTAATTTTTAAAAGTCAAAAACCAAAAACTCAATGGTTATCCAACATCATCTTTAGGTTTTTTGTTTTATTTAATTTGTTTCTTATCCTAACTATTTCATAATATAAATTGAAGAAGTAGTTCATCGTTTTTTATTACAAAATATACATAATAAATATTTTAAAAAGTAATATACCATAATAAGTTTGAATAATATGGTAATTGTAATTAATTACTAGTTTTCATGTAAACTATTTATTTTAATTCTAATTTAAGAGAACAAAAAACCACAATAGTTATCCTGTTCGTAACAAAGAAAAAGAAAAGATTTTTTTTATCAAACATAATTACGAAAAAAAACAAAAACATTATCAATCGAGCGATGATTCGTTAAGTGCTTTTAAGCATAGTTTGAAAGTTTTTGAGGGATTATACCTTCTTTTTGACAGGACAATTTGGTGCAGAGGAGCATTTGAAGTAAGCTCTTGGAGAAGGGTTGTCTCTTGTGACTTTTTGCCCATACTTCCTCCATTGATACCCATCTTTCACCACCTTTTTCATAAATATCATTCACACTAATTAAATTAGGGTTTCTCAATCAAAGCCCTCATTAACAAATTCAAGTTTTGTCTCAAAAATTAATGTAGCTTTCTTCTCATTGAGCTTATTAATTAAGTTATAATCTGTTTAGATATCAAAAGGGAATATGAAATAATTAAAATAGTGTTTGATAATAATCATGATCCAAGTTACCTTAATCTATAGGATTACATAACATTCTCTTTAATTTTCTCCCCTAGGTTCTAGCTTTAAACCTTGCCTGAAATAAAAGAACAATAACAATATATATAGGAGTTTATATTGGGGAGTGGGGTTTAGAAATCACATACCAATCTCAATCTTTACAAGTCTCCTTACCCAAATTCAACAAAACAAACTACTAAATCCAAGCTTAAAAAGTCAACTTTTTTTTGTTTTTTGTTTTTTTGAGTTTGGCTAAAATTTTAAAAAGAAACAAAAAAATATGAACAATCTCTTATATATATCTCTAAAAAAATAGAAAACCGAAAACAGAAACTGTAATGGAGGCGAAACCCTAATTAGTAATCTCTAAAACCCAACTTAGGGGTTTTGTTGAAAAACATGCCAAAAAAAGAAACTAGGGTTACAAAAATTACCAAGCTTGGATCTGATGCATCTTTTTGCACAAAAACCTTAGAAACTTTTGAGTTTCCATTTAGTCTTGGCCTCTTAAGCCACCTGTTGAAATCTTCATCTCTTGTGCTGCAAATCCCTTCAAAGTTCTCATAATCTTCTTCTCCTTCTGCCCTTCTCTTCCTTGAACAAACACCTTCCATTTCTGGGTTTTGCTTTTGGTTGCTCAACAAATACATCACTTGCTTCTGAAGATTAATGTATTTCTCATACATTATTCTTAGCATTTGACTTAGCTTCCCATTCTCTTGGATTTTTCTATCCAACTCTTGTTCCAATGTCACGCTTGAATCACTTCCCTGCATTTGGATAAGTGATTCGAATATGGAACTCGTTAATTTTTTCAAAATAAAAAAATCCGAAAAAATTGTATCCATGAATTTTTCCATTTTGTGTTGGTAGTTTTTGAGTATGTTAGTGTTTGATTATTGTCTTGAAATTTGATCAACTTAAAATTAGGGTCATGAGGAAATTGAAATTTGCTGTATAATCATTAGTTAATTGGTATTTTTTTTTAATATTATGTAACACTCCACTCACTTCTAACCTAGAAGTAAAGACTATTATATATAGTAAAAATAGAGTTGAAAACACACATATATATGTTAATAATAAGAAGAAATTAAACATGACTTATGGGGTTAATTACCTTATTTGCCAAGCTCAGTGAGAGTTTTTCTTTATCTCCATAGCTTTCTCCTTCAAACTGATCTCTTTTCTGCTTTTAAAAAAATATAAATAATAAATAATAAGTTAAACAAATCCATTATGTTAGATCAAACTCACCATATAAAACAGCCAAAAAACAAAAAAAAATCAAATTAAAAGAGAAATTAACTTACTGTTAAATGAATAGCCTCATCCATGGTTGAATTAGCATAAGAAGAATTAGGATCCACATTAAGGTCCAAAAAAATATCCATTATATATATATATATATATATATATATATTTGTATGTATGTGTATATATGTATATATGTATGTATGTGTATATATGTATGTATATATATATAACTTACTGTTAAATGAATAGCCTCATCCATGGTTGAATTAGCATAAGAAGAATTAGGATCCACATTAAGGTCCAAAAAAATATCCAT